>NW_004444072.1:6001543-6036540 GCF_000243295.1 Trichechus manatus latirostris | reverse complement strand
TGTTAACCAATGTCATAAAACAACATGTGTACTACTGTTTCATGAGAAACTATTTGTTCTGTAAGCCTTCACCTGAAGTACAATAAAAAAAAAAAAGAAACAATGTGTGCACATTGTGCAGGTGCAAAGGGGTCAGAGCATATCTTTCAGCAAGAAATAGACAAGTTTTAATGATTACGATGGATTAGAACAGAAAGAATTTCCTACTGCTCAATTAGCTACAGAAGTCTTTTTGAAAGTGGAAGAGTGGGATAACGCCTGGGTGGACTTTTAAATTTACCCCATTTCTGTCAGTTAAAGGAATCATTAAGGGAATATCCTTCACCTCTTGAATGTGCCTGGCAAACTAGTGAGTATTCAATTCATATTTATTAAACAAATAAACCTAGAAGCTTGAGTTCCATACAATAATTATTAAGCCTATATATAAGCTCATTCTCTCTCCTTTCTTTTGCCTTCCTTCCTCTGCCTCATTCTACTCACTTTGAAATGTTTTTTTTTTTTTTTTTGAGCTGAAGAATGCTGATCTATGAGCTAAAAGGTAAAACAGAAGCTATTTTGGCTGCCAAAACTGAGAATCCATAGCTCCAAAGAGAGTGCTGCCCCAGCTTTTTGAGCAAATCAGAGTGTGGAAGCTACATTGGCCGGTGAGCTCAGAATGTAATCCATCCCTATAGGCAACCCAAGACATATTTCCTTAAAGCAAAACAAAATACAGCAATTTTCAGTGAGTCTCTCTATCAAGCCTGTGTGCTCAATTTTTGATGCTTTATAAACGAACAATGTCATAACAACTGCACTGCCAGTCAACCCTTCTGCAAGTTTTCAACAAAAAGCCTAAGCATTTGCTGCTTTGTTTCCATAAAGGCAAACCACAAAGCGAGCTCTTCAGGAGACTCTAAAGATCAGGGCAAGGAATCAGTCTAAGTTAACTTTTTCTAGTCAAGATCTCCAGCTAACTCAGTAGAAGGTGTTATGGATTGAATTGTATCCCCTAAAAATGTGTGTCAACTTGGCTAGGCCATGATTCCCAGTATTGTGTGATTGTCCACCATTTTGTCATCTGATGTGATTTTCCTATGTGTCAGTGATGTTAATGAGGCAAGATTAGAGGCATTTATGTTAACGAAGCAGGACTCAGTCTACAAGATTAGGTTTTATCTTGAGTCAATGTCTTTTGAGATATAAAAGAGAGAAGTGAGCAAAGAGACGGGGGACCTCATATCACCAAGAAAGCAGCACTAGGAGCAGAACCCATCCTTTGGACCTGGGGATCCTGCTCAGAGAAGCTCCTAGACCAGGGGAAGATTGATGACAAGGACTTTCCCCCAGAACTGACAGAGAGAGAAATCCCTTCCCTAGAGCTGGCACCCTGAATTCAGACTTCTAGCCTACTGGACTGTGAGAGCATAAATTTCTGTGTGTTAAAGTCATCCACTTGTGGTATTTCTGTTATAGCAACACTAGAAAACCAAGACAGAATTTGGTACCGAGAGTGGGGTGCTGCTCTAACAGATACCTAAAATAAGAAAGCAGTTTTGAAACTGTGAATGGGTACAGGCTGGAGGCGTTTTAAAATACTTAATAAATAAAAGCCTAGATTGCCTTGAAAAGGCCGTTGGTGGAATTATGGACATCAAAGACAATTCTGGTGAGGACTCAGAAGAAAGTGAGAAGAGCTGTTACACTGGAGACAGCAGAGACGGCAAGAAGCAGCAGCAGAGAAATGGCAGCAGCAGAACCAGCAGACCAGCCTGAGACAGCACTGGAGCTGACCGACAGAGCAAGAGAGCTGAGTGCCTTCCGGCCGAAGTTTACTGCTAGAGTAGGGTGCCTTCAGACACTTATCAGTGGAGCTACAGAGCTTTGGAACACCTGCCCCAGCAGGGCAGATGCAGGCAGAGAGGCTCAAGGGGCCGAGAGAAGCTGAGGAGACAAGGAACACAGGAAGCAGAGCTGCCTCAGTCTCAAAGGGTAGGGCTACGACTTCTGGGGTCTCAAAGGGTAGAGTCACCACTCAGCTGGACTAGGAGAATGGGGCCGTCCAAAGCTGAGGGAGCAGACTTGCCATTCCAGTGGGCCTGGAAGGCGGATCTGAGGCCCAGGGCGAGGGGCTTCCACCCAGAATTTGGAGAGTGTCGCCAACACCCAGAGTCTGGAGGTCAGGCCCATTGCCTAAATGGTCTCAGAGAACAGAGGTTTACTTTCACGCCTTGAGAGCTCATGTTATGCGTTCTGCTGACTTGCTTGGTGCCTGTTATCCCTTCTTTCCCTCCAATTTCTCCCACTTGTAATGGAAATGTCTATCTTGTGCCTGTACCACCACTGTATTTTGGAAGCAGACAACTTATATTCTAGATTTCGCAGATGAAGAATTTTTGGATTTTGGACTTGGAGTTGAATTAAGACTTTTGCTACGATATGATGGGGTGAATATGTTTTACATGTGGCAAGGACATGAATTTTGAAGGTCAAAGGATGGAATGTCATGGATTACACTGTGTCCCCCAAAATTATGTGTCAACTTGCTAGGCCATGATTCCCAGTATTGTGTGATTGTCCACCTTTTTGTCATCTGATCTGATTTTCCTACATATTGTAAATCCTACCTCTATGATGTTAATGAGGCTGGATTAGAGGCAGTTATGTTAATAAGGCAGGACTCAATCCACAAGATTAGGTTGTTTCTTAAATCAACCTCTTTTGAGATATAAAAGAGAGAAGCAAGCAGAGAGACAGGGACCTCATACCACCAAGAAAGCAGAGCCAGAAGCAGAGCATCTCCTTTGGACCCAGGGTTCCTGCACCAAGAAGCTCCTAAACCAGAGGAAAATTGATGACAAGAACCTTCCCCCAGAGCCTAAAGAAAAAGAAAGCCTTCTCCTGGATCTGGTGCCCTGAATTCGGACTTCTAGCTTACTAGACTGTGAGAGAATAAACTTCTATTTGTTAGAGCCATCCACTTGTGGTATTTTTGTTATAGCAGCTCTAGAGAACTAAGACAGGCTGCATAGTGTTCCACTGTGTGTTTGTACCACAGTTTGTTTATCCATTCATCTGTTAATGAGCAGTTAGGTTGTTTCCATTTTTCTACTATTATGAATAATGCTGCAATGAACATAAGTGTGCGTATATCTGTTCATGTCAGTAGTTTTAGTTCTCTAGGGTATATACCTAGGAGTGGGATTGCTGGATCAGAGGGTATTTCTGTTTCCAGCTTTTTGAGAAAACATCATACTGTTTTCCACAGTGGTTGAACCAGTTTACAATCCTATTAGCAGTGGGGTAGCATTCCAATCTCCCCACAACCTCACCAGCATTTGTTGTTTTCTGTTTTTTTCATTAGTGCCATTTTTGCAGGGGTAAGATGGTATCTCATTACAGTTTTGATTTGCATCTGATGACTAATGATTTTGAGCATCTTTTCACGTGTTTGTTAGCCACTTGAATGTCCTCTCTGGTGAAGTTTTTGTTCATTTTGTTCGCCAATTTTTTAATTGGGTTGTTTGTCTTTTTGTTGTTGAGTTGTTAAAGTTTTCTATGTATTTTAGAGATTAGACCATTATCGGATACATCATTCCCAAAGATTTTTTCCCAGTCTGTATGTTTTCTTTCTACTCTTTCAATAAAGTTTTTTGATGAGCATAAGTATTTAATTTTTAGGAGGTGTCAGTTATCTAACCTGTCTTCGGTTGCTCATGCATTTGCAGTTGTGTTTGGTAATCTATTACTGAAAAAAAAAATAGGACCCATAGTTCTCTCCCTATTATCTTCCAGGAACTATATAGTTTTGGCTTTAACATTTAGGTCTTTGATCCATTTTGAGTTAGTTTTTGTGTGTGGAGTTAGGTATGGATCCTGTTTCATTTTTCTGCAAATAAATACCCAGGTATTGCCAGCACTATTTGTTAAAGAGACTGCTTCTTCCCTATTGTATGGACTTACACCCCTTGTTGAAAATCAGCTGCCCATAGATGGATGGATTTATTTCTGGGTTCTCAATTCTATTCTATTGGTCTATGTATCTATCACTGAACCAGGACCAGGCACTTTTGATTACTGTCACTGTATAGTACATTTTGGAGATTGGGGAGTGTGAGGCCTCCTACTTTGTTCTTCTTCTTCAATATTGTTTTGGCTATTTAGGGTCTCTTTCCTTTCCATGTAAAGTTAGTCTAATGTTTTTCCATTTTGCTAAAGAATGTTGTTGGCATTTGGATTGAGATTGCATTGTATCAATAGATCTCTTTGGGCAGTACTGACATTTTCACAATGTTAAGTCTTCCAATCCATCAGCATGGAATGTTTTTCCATTTACGAAAGTCACTTTTAGTTTCTTGCAGTAGTGTTTTATAGTTTTCACTGTATAGGTCTTTTACAACCCTGGCTAGGTTTATTCCTAGGTATTTTATCCTTTTGGGGGCTATTGTAAATGGTATTGTTTTCTTGATTTCCTCTTCAGAGTTCTCCTGGTTAGTGTAAGGGAACCCAATTGATTTTTGTGTGTTGATCTTGTACCCTGACCCTTTGATGAATCCTTCTATCAGATCCAGTAGCTTTCTTGTGGAATCTCTGAGCTTGCCAGTACAATACTGAATAAGAGTGGTGATGGTGGGCATGCTTGTCTTGTACCTGTTCTCAAGGGGAAGGCTCTCAGTCTTTCTCCATTAAGAATAATGTTGGCTGTTGGTTTTGCATATATGCCCTAATTGTGTTGAAGAATTTCCCTTCTGTTCCTATTTTGCTGAGAGTTTTTATCAGGAAAAGGTGTTGGACTTTATTAAATGTCTTTTCTGCATCAATTGAGAATGATCATGTGGTTCTTTTCCTTTGTTTTATGTGATGAATACATCAATTGATTTTCTAATACTGAACCACCCTTATAATCCTGGTATGAATCCCACCTGATCATGATTATGATTTTTTCTAATATGCTATGAATTGTTGGCCAGAATTTTGTTGAGAATTTGTGCATCTGTATTCGTGAGGGATATTGGTCTGTAATCTCTTTTTGTGGTGTCTTTACTATGAGTCAGAATCAATTCAATGGCAATGGGTTTGTTTTTTACCTGATTTTGGTATCAAGGTGATGCTGGCTCCATTAGACTAAGTTGGGGATTGTTTCTTCCTTTTCTATGTTTTGGAAGAGTTTGAAGAGAATTGGTGTCAGCTCTTTTCTGAATGTCTGGTAAAATTTCCCAGTGAAGCCATCTGGGCAGGACTTTTTTCTGTTGGGGTTTTTTTTTTTTTTTTTTGATGACATCTTCAATCTCTTCTTTTGTTATGGGTCTGTTTAGATTTTCTACCTCTATTTGTGTTAGTTTATGTAGATAGCGTGTTCCTAGAAATTTGTCCATTTCTTCTAGGTTTTCAAATTTGTTGCAATACAGTTTTTCATAGTATTCTGTTATGACCTTTTTTTTCTTTTGGATCTGTCATAAGGTCTCCAACTTCATTTCTTATTTTGGTTGTTTGCATCCTCTCCTTTTTTTCCTTTGTCAGTTGGGCCTGTGGTTTGTCTGTTTTACTGATCCTTTCAAAGAACCAACTTCTAGTCTTATTGAGTCTTTCTATTGTTTTCTTGTTTTCTATTTCATTTATTTCTGCACTGATCTTCATTATTTCCTTTCTTCTTGCGGCTTTGGTCTTCTTTTGCTCTTCCTTTTCTATTTATTCAAGTTGTTGGGTTATTTATTTTGGACCTTTCTTCTTTTTTAATGTATGTATTTATTGTATCCACTTCCCTCTCAGGACTGCTTTTGTCACATCCTAAAGGTTTTGGTATGTTGTGTTTTCATTCTCATTGAATTCTAAGTATTTTTTTATTTCACTTGTGATTTCTCCTGTTACCCAATAGTTTTTTAGTAATGTGTTATTTAGTTTCCATGTATTTAATTTATTTTCCTTGTTCTTTGTTACTGATTTCTAGTTTCATACCATTATGGTCAAAGAAGAAGGTTTGTATAATTTCAATCTTTTTAAATTCATTGACACTGGCTTTATGGCCTAAAATATGATCTATTTTGGAAAATGTTCTATGTGTGTTGGAGAAGAATGTGCATTTTTCTGCTGGTGTGTTCTATATATATGTCTGTGAGGTCCAGTTGGTTGATAGTGTTGTTTAGGTCTTTGATGATTTTCTTTCTAGTTGTTTTGTCCATCATTAAAAGTGGTGTGCTAAAATATCCTACTATGAATTTAGATCTATTTCTCTCTTCACTCTATTGGAATTTGTTTTATAAATTTTGGAGCTTTAGCATTGTGTACATAAATATTTATAATTGTTAAGTCTTCTTGCTGAATTGACCCTTTAATCATTAGTATTCTTCTTTGTTTCTTATAATGGATTTTGACTTAAAGTCTATTTTGTCAGATATTAATATTGCCACTCCTGCTCTCTTTTGATTACTGTTTGCTTAGTGTATTTTTTTCCATATTTTGATTTTTAACCTGTTTATTTCTTTTTGTCTAAGGTGTGTCTAGGACCATAATTTCCACTACTCATCTCAAAGGGTTATTGACAAACAAATTAGATAGACTGTGTAAAGTACCTGACCTGTAGTGGATTGTTAGTTCCGTTAAATGACCTATACACTACATGCACGTTTTCAATTCTCTTCTCTTTTCTTAAAGCCAAAATAGAGTGCAAAAATTCAAAACATACATTTCAAGTGATGGGATTATGTACTTCCTAAAATGGATGAAATAGGAAAACCATTTTTACAACCACTTGAAGGATTCCAACCCCACAGTTTAGGACAGTACTAATCTCATTTTTCCTCTTGGCATTTAGAAATGCATGCTGTGGTGGCCAGCCTTCAAGATGGCCCCAATTGAGCTCCACCACTTTTATTCACACCCTTCCACATATAGTAGGGCTGACCTGTGTAACCAAGAGGATATTGTGAAAATGACAGTGTATGACTTCCAAATTTGGTTGTAAAAGACAATGTGGGTTCTACCTTGCTATCTGTAAGATCACTTGCTCTGAGGACAGCCATCACCATGTTGTGAGGACACTCATCAGCCCTATGGAGACATCCCCAAGGCAAGAAACTGAGGCCTCCTGCCAACAATCAGCACTAACTTGCTACACATTTGTAGGGGGATCCTTCAGTCCCAGAATAGCTTCAGGCCAACTGGCATCTTGACTGTAATCTCATGAGAGACCTTGAGTCAGAACCACCCAGCTAAGCCACTCCCTGTTTCCTGACCCACAGAAACTGCATGAGATAGGAAATGTTAATTGTTTTAAGCTGCTAAGTTTCAGGGGCATTTATTATGCAGCAACAGATAACTAACACATAAGCAACAGCCCACTTCAAGATCCAAAAAATGATAACCAAGTGTTTCTCAGAGTGATGCAAAGACATGTATTCTTCTCTTTTGTTTTCCTACACAGTTCAAGAGTTTATTTTGCAGGTGTTCTTTATTGTTTTCTTTTTTTTTCTTTCTGACCTTGGTTTATATGTTACTGACACAAAAGTACTGGGTAATAAAAGGTGGGTACACTGATCATGAAAAACCAGGACCTAAAAATGTTAAAAGTGTTTCAAAGGAACTAGCCCCAACCCTGTAAATGTAATTTATTATCTCACCAGGGAACAGAACACAAATGCAGCTCTTGGTTTTAGGGAGCTAAAAAGAATGCAATGTGGCCTCTCCTTGAAGTACAGATATAAAACAGGCCACCAACAAACACTAATTCTTTCCTGTAGGCAGAGCTCTGTGCATTTGGTGACTGAGTCATTTCATATACCATAATATTAAATGACTTAGCTTACACATACAAAAATTAAATAAGGCACTGAGTTCATCTTTATGAAAGATGGTGATCAAAAACTGAAATTAAAGAACCCAAGGACAGAGGTGGAATGGTATAAAATAAATGAACACAATATTCCTTAAAAAAAAATAATAACTCCTTAACTAAATTTCATTTACTTTGAATTATAAGAGATTAAGGTCATAATTCTCAAATTCCTCTATTTTCCTCTTTTTCACACTTCCCTTTCAAAGTTTCTACAATGTATATTCCATGCACTCACACCTATACTCACATCCACATACTCTACACACACACACACACACACACACACACACACACACACACACACACACTGCTTTCTTCTTTGCAATAACTGTCAATGTCCATAGCTCAACAAAAGAAGAACAGAAATCCAAATTCTTTGGTCACAGTCAGCATGCTGAAGGAAAAGTAAGCCAAAAGTTAAAGCAAATATCTGCATCCCCAAACGCAAAGACAATAAGTAGATCTTTTTTCAGTTCCCACATAAGAATCCACATCCCTTTGCTTCTGATTAAACTGGTTTCCATATTTGCAGAATTGGGCTGCTTAGTTCTGTGCAACCCAGGAGAGTCAGCTAATCCTCTACCTTCTATTTACTTGGCCAAGTTCCCATCACCATGCCAGGGCCCTGAGCCACCCCGGAGAATTGTCCTACAAGCTCTCCAAAATTTGCATGGGCACAGTAAATCTCTGAGCCTCACTTACAAAGAAGTATTCTGAAGCTGCTACAAAGTGGTTTTTGTTTCTACAAAAATTACAGCCCATAATGTAGTTTGGAAAATTTCCTGTAAGTATAAGAATAGAACAGAAATACTCACCATCAAAAATTCTCATTCTGACTCGTAAGCACTATCCCTAAATTCAATTCTACTACCAAATGAAGATTTTTTTAATTGTTCAACTCTATTTCTGAATCTCAGCTGCCGTTCAAAACCAAGAATTATTTTAACAAAATAAACTAATTGTTAATTAGTTTCTATTATTTGCTTAAAGGTCATATTCAGATTAAACTATTGGGAGCATGGGGATTTACATTTCATACTCTAATTTTTCAAGATCTTTCTTTTAATGGTTCATTTTAACAGTTCAAAATCTTAATCTCATTTAAATTATTAGCTCATTCACTAAAGCCTTTTATTCAAATACTTTATTCCCACATTATTGTTACTGACCTACAGACAAGCAGATAGGATTGAGATTGTGTTAGGGTAATTCCAACGTCAAGTCAAAATACATAGGGAGGGCTTTGTGGTCTATCCACAAACTTAACAAGGTGGGTAGGGCTAAATTTAAGAAATGTTTTGCTGCCTGATCTGGTAATTAAATATTTCAAATATTAAAAGATAGGTGACTATTAGAGAGGAGAAAGGTATGAAAAAAAAATGTCATCATTACAACATTGGAGATACTCGAAATTTTTATCTTCAATTAGAGCTTTATCAAGAATCAATATTTAGTCAATTTTACTTTTCATGGCTATTTTTAACAAATCATAAGATAGCCCCACTTCAAGGTGTTGGTTTCCACTACTACCCTGCACCACAGACTTTAAATGACTGGGTCTATTTCCCATCCTGCCTGCACAGAGAATAAAACTCTTATGAACCAGTAGCACTTCCTAAGATACAAATGTTTGGGTCTTTCTAAATCAGGATAAAATGCAGTTAGGGCAAATTGTCTTTTTACACCTTCTATGGAGTCAAGTCACAATAAAATCTAAAATTGGAACAATGTTAAAATAGAGGACACTGAGATAAAGAATCACTGAAGTCTGTGTACTCTCTATTACAAATACAGTTCTCTTTCAAGATGAGCTTTCACCCTTTTTTTTTTAATCAAAGCAGGTCCAACAAAGGAAGACCTGCAGATTCTAAAACAGAATCAAAAAGAACTCGGCTACTTTAATAGAAATGCAGTATAATTAGATGCATCCAAAAAAATGTCATTAGCCTATTTTCCATAGTTTGTTAGAATAACTCTGTGTGCACAGGGCAGCCATTTTAGAGCTCTACACCACTCATGATGCCCCCTGGGCATAGGGACAATCAAATCTATCAATGCAGTGTTAAAATAACTGTCTGATATCTCTTACCTGGGGCCCAGATGCTAGAATGGCCATAAGCCACCGAGGCTCCACCTTCAAGTTCTGGCAGTAAGAGAATCCAACTCCACCACCACCAGCTAAGCAATGGCCACTGAAACTTCCTTAGCAGTACTTCTTAAACCTTATATCAGACTCAGAAAGCTAGTTACACGCAGATTGAAGGGCCCCACCCCCAGAGTTTCTCATTCAGTAGGTCTGAGGTAGGGTCTGAGAACACATTTCCAGGTTAATGATGCTGTTGGTCTGGAAAACACACTTTGAGAACCACCGTCCTAGAGCAACGGCATGGGAACAGCAAGCCCGAAACAACTGTAGAGGGCCACTGCATAGACCAGTGATTCTCAGTTTTGGTTGCATGTTAGAATTGCCTGGGGAGATTTTAAAAAATCCATTGCTCAGGCCACAACCCAGACCTCTTAAATCCTAATTGGGGGAGCAGTCACCCAGACTTCGGTAGCTTTTAAAGCCCCCTCCCCCTAGGTGATTCCAATCTACAGCCAAGATCAAGACCCAGTGAAGACCCTACTGCAGTGGTTCTCAACCTTGGCTACATATTAGAATCACCTTTAACAAATACTGATGCCTGGCTCCCACCTCCAGATACTCTGGGCATCAGAAGTTTAAAAGCTCCACAGGTGATTCTAATGTGCAGCAATGTTTGGGAACTACTGGGCCTTACCTAACTCAAGTTTCAGCATTATATAAAAACAGAAAATGACCTCAAGTGATAAAGTCACCATAATCAAGTGAGAGTTATAGGTGTATTTTTTTCTAAATTCAAGCATCTTAATAATTTGTTCATTATGCCATTACAAATAATTGGAAAACAGAGAGGAAAAATATGTATTATTATGGACGTATTTTTAAAATAAAGATAGAATTATAATTTTCTTTTAGGTATAAATTTACATCCCAAAAATTCACCTTTTTTAGTGCATAGTTCCACGAGTTTTAACAAATGCATATACAGGCAGTTCCTGGGTTACGAATGAGATCCGTTCCAAAGTGTGTCTTAAAGTTCAATTTGTAGGTTAAGTCGGAACAGGTACATGTGGTTCTTATTTTGCCTTACTTTAGTGCAAGAAAGGAGCCCTGGTGGCACAGTGGTTAAAGCGCTCGGCTGCTAACCAAAAGGTCTTCAGTTCAAATCCACCAGCTGCTCCTTGGAAACCCTATGGGCAGTTCTACTCTGTCCTATAACCAAAAAAACAAACCCGTTGCCGTCGAGTCGATTCCAACTCATCATGACCCTATAGGACAGAGCAGAACTGCCCAGAGGGCTTCCAAGGAGCGCCTGGTGGATTCAAACTGCCGACCTTTTGGTTAGCAGCCAAAGCACTTAACCACTATGCCATCAGGGTTTCCACTCTATCCTACAGGGTTGCTATAAGTTGGAATCAACTCAACAACAACAGGTTTTTTGGTTTCAGTTAGGGTAAGGAAGGATCCTTGGTTGCTCAGTGGTTAAAGTGCTCGGCTGCTAACCAAAAGATCAGCAGTTTAAACCCAGCAGCTGCTCCATGGGAGAAAGACATGGCAGTCAGTTTTAGTAAAGATGTACAGCCTTGGAAACCCTATGTGGCCGTTCTAGTCTGTCCTATAGGGCTGCTATGAGTCGGAATCAGCTCAACGGCAGTGCACCTGGTTTGGTTTTTGGCTTACTGAAAGAAAACGCTCGAAGCCTTTTTAATGATTTAAAAGCTGCATACGCAGCAAGTGAAGGTGACTGTGATGAAGAATTTGTTCCAGGTAGGGGTTGGTTCAATCATTTCAAAGTGCAGGCAAATTTACACACCATTAAAGGGCAAATATGAGTTGTCAGTCTGATGTTTGTAACTCGGGGACTTACTGTAGTCATGTGACCACCACCACCACAATTAAGATATAGAACACTTCCATCTCCCTAAAAAGTTGTCTTGTGCTTCTTTGAAAGGAGTTGTGATTTGCCAATAGATCAGGATGCTCTGCCTAACCTCCTCCTCTGCCCCATTCCCAATTTGTAGCATGATTCTTACTGAGTCTTAGCCAAAGGAGGCTGGTTCATGGGAGGTGAGGGCATTGGCACCCATCTGAACTGTGCTAGACAAGCTCAGTCACTCTGAGGACAGACACATAGATGTAGAGTCATAATATGCATTTTATAAGTTTAATATTAAAACAGAATGGTATCAACTCCGATTAAATCCTAGTCCATACGTTATGCTAAAAAATGTTAATTGGTTACATTTGGAGGAAGCTAGAGAATCAACTCACTATTTTAAAATTGGTAAACAAAGAAAACCAATCAAGCATTTATGCTCATTTTCTCATTAACTGTACCACTGGGTAACCAAATAGTAGATGAGGGAAGTTTCTCTTTACTGAATTAAAAAAAGCAGTTACGGGAGCTTTGGAATATCATCACTTTGCAACTCCTAATAAGTTGATGATCAATGAATAAGATTCAAAGGCAGTTAATATCCCAAAAGGAAAGAAAAACAAACATTATGTTTCTCCAGGTGGAAGAACAATATCCCCATGAGGTATTTTTGCAAAAAAGAAAAAAAAAGAAAAACCTGGAATTTGATCAAACCTCTAGATTCAACTACCAATTTATAGGAAATACATTAACCTCTCCATGGGAATACAAACAGCAAAAGTCGGAATGTAGAAAATTCTACAGGAGGAATGACCCAGTTTCTTCAACAAATGAATTCTAACAAAAGGAGGGAGACAGAGAGGGAGGGGGTCCTATAAAGACTGAAATGTGAGGGTTCTAAGCAGAGCTACCTGCTCTAAAACCATCTCTCAGTCTACTCAACCCAGTGGCCACCAACATTTCACTCACTGAATGCTACAGAGATCTGTGCCAGAACTCTGCAATATTGAAGGTCTTAGATCTTCCAACATCCTACATTTAAAGGTAAATATTGTGTTGATTTTTAATCCTTTTTTTTTTAAACACTAATGTGTATCTGTTTCAAATCCCTAAGCAATCTTGGATTAATCAGATAAACTGATTAACTTTAATTCATTACCTACATATCTAAATGCCTTAATCAGTGGCAAAATAAAACACCCTTAAAGGAGAAGTTATTCAGGGAGATTTCAGAGTATATTAAGGGAGATGTTTTATCACAGGAGTGGGGGTTTTCGGGACCTCTCAAGAAACAGAAAATCGCATCAGACACTTTAATAGACAAGGATCCTGGAAAACAATATGGTTAATAAATGCATGTTTCCATTCAGCGTATTCTTGAGGACTGTGTTCTCAAATGCCACAAAAACTAGGTCAGAAACCAAGAGAATCAAGGCCTGGGATCTAAATACTCTCAAAGATCCTATCCATCCCTCTCCCTCCCTCTCAGGTTTGGACTCGCTACATTTTGGAGTTGACTTCCTACTCTTTCTTCAGTATCTCAACAACCACTCCCTCTACCATCACCCTTTTCTAAAATTAATTATTGGGCCTACATATTTTAATGAAGATGAATTAAGACAGTATTTTGTTTTGGAGATGAGGTTAGAATTTTGCCATATCACTTCAAATAGAGACCTCACCACTCTGAGAAATGTTCTCAGCTGACAGTAAGCATGTGGTACAGAGGGCTGTTTTGTAGCAGGAAATGGCCGTCAACAAGCTCATAGGTACCTGTCACCAGGGCCCTACAGAGGAGGTGAGAATATGAGTAATACGGTCTGGCTACACTCCCCCAAGAACAAGGGAAGATAACTCCTCTTCCCTGTTCTTGCAACAACCCTGTATCTTAAACAAATGCAACTTCTTTCCAAAAGGGATACTGTGACTGTGGAGTTAACATGAAGACATCAAAAGTGAAGCTGCACAACTTCTGCCCACCAGGATCAGCCAGGAGCTGGCTAACATCCAAACATCAATATTTAAGCAAAATGACAGCTTTACTCCATCCACTTCATTAAGGTCGACTCTATTCTGAAGAGGCAGCTCTTCCCCAGTTGTCTTTTGAGTGCATTCCAACCTGGGGGGCTCACCTTCAGGCACTATATCAGACAATGTTCCACTGCTATTCATAAGGTTTTCACTGGTCAATTTTTTCAGAAATAGACCAACAGGTCCTTCTTCTCAGTCTATCTTAGTCTAGAAGCTCTGCTGAAACCTGTCCACCACAGGTGACCCTGCTGGCATTTGAAATACTGGTGGCATAGCTTCCAACATCACAGCAACATGCAAGCCACCACAGTATGACAAACTGACAGATGGGTGGTAGAAATGAAAGCTACTCCAGCAAAATCCAGAACTGAGTATCTAAATTCAGACATGTTCTTTTTATTAACTTTCAGGGATATATACTGTAAGTTATGTGATAGCAATAGTTTTAATAATGAAATAAAAAAGAGAAATCTGTGCATTTGAGAGATTCTCTGGGAGTTTGATGTGCAAAGGTGGGTGAATGCAGTTGAAAACCTCCAGTGCACTCTACATTTAAACCTGATGTAAAGAAACCTGTCACTTTGGTAAATTAAAAGACGGTGGCCTATTCCTGTGCATTGATGTATATAAAGACAATATGGATATTGCTCTATGTAGGTACAGTAATATAAATTAAACCTGTAACTGTGTCAACCCATAGTGGTCATGAAACGGGGAACAATCTTAAAATAGCAATTCTTGCTCAAACAGGATAAATAAAAAAGTGTACATAAGCCCAGTTTTGATACAACTGTGGTAATCTAAGTAACTGGTGAGAATAAGTTAACGTTAATCCTACATGCGGTGGATTTAAAATACACCCCCAAATTTGATACTCTTCCCTCCAAAAGGTGGATTCTAATTTCCCACCTCTTATATATGGGCCAGCCTTAGTGACTTGCTTCTAATGAACAGAATGCGGCCTAAGTGATGTCATGTTACTTCTGAGGCTAGGACATAAAAAGCATAACTTTTATCTGACTCTGTTTCTGTCTTGGATTGCTTCCTCGGGGGAAGTCAGTCAGCATATCATGAGGACACTCACGCAGCTCTGTGAAAAAGTCCATATGGGGAGGAACTGAGGCCTCCCACCAACAATCAACTTGCTCCCCTGTGAGTAAGCCCCCCGGGAAGCATATCCTCCAGCTCTAGTCACACTTCAGACGACCACAGCCCCAGCCAACATCTTGTCTACAATATCATAAGAGATTCTGAGCCAGAATAGCCAAACTAAGCCACTCCTGAAATCCTAACCCAAAGAAACAGCGAGATACTAAATGTTTACTACTGTTTTAAATCACTAAATTTTGGGATAATTTATTACCCAGCAATAGACAACTGATACAAAGTAGGTTTTGTTTTTTTTTTTTTTTGGAAGGGTGGTTCTTAGAAACGGTCTGCCTTAAACCTTGGGGGTTAATGTGCTTCGAACACTGAACACTCTTGTAGATTGTCAGCTAACTTCCATTTCATCTTGTGAAACTGATGAGCCCAAGAGAACTTCATGATTGACCTAAAGTACTGTACTGGGTTGAATAGCATCCCCCCAAAAATTCCTGTCACCTGGAACTTCAAAATGTGACCTCACTTGGAAATAAGGTCTTTGCAGATGTAATGAATTAAAATGGGGTCATACTAGATTAGGGTGGGCCCTAAATCAAAGACTAGTGTCCTTATAAATAGAGGAAACAAAGACACAGAGATACACACACAGGGAGAATGCCAATGTGAAGGTGGAGACAGAGACTTGAGTGATGTATCCAAGGAACACCAAAGATTTCCAGCAACTATCAGAAGTTAGGAAGAAGCAAGGAAGGACCTTCTCCTAGAGCCTTCAGAGAGAGCATGGCCCTACTGACACCTTAATTTCAGACTTCTAGCCTTCATAACTGTAAGACAATAAGTTTCTCTTGTTTTAAGCTACCCAGTTTGTGTTAATTTGTCATGGTAGCCCCAGAAAACTAATACAATACTCTACCAAAAAACTCTCTCTCAAAGCAGAAATGTCTGTTTTACTAGTAAAATGAAAGGAAAGTGTGGCAAAGCACTCTCCTTAAGTCCTTCAATGGTTCTTCCATCACTTTCCGGATAAAATCCAAGATATTTAGCAAGACATAAAATGTCCTTCAGAATCTAGCTCTGCTAATATCTCAAGCTTTATTTTCCATCATTCCTCCCTTCATATGTTACATTCACAACATCTAAATTATTTCTTTGCACATAAAATGTGTCAGAATTGTGAAAGACTTTAAAGTGGGCGAAAAAAAAGACTACTGGGCGTCTAGACTAGCACACTCTTCCAGACAATCTTTCCCTTTCACTGAGTTTGAGCTATTTTACAACTCTGTAAATTACAGAAAACTGATTACAATGCAAATGTTTCTTACCTATAGAAATGCAAATGAATTGTGTCTGGTAGAGATGCAACCGAATATTGTCCTGTGGATACTGACCAATTTTGCATCTAATTTTAAATTCATTTCACTATTCCTGATTGCTTCTGTATGCACGTGTTTTTCTTAATTCTCCTTTGAATCAGTTGTGGTATCTTATTGTTTCTTCATTAATTAATGAGTAAAATAAAATCTTGTATGTGTGTTCATATTTGTATGACAGTCATGATTTTACCTTTCTTAAAAAATATATCTTTAACACATGCTGATTCGCTCCTCCAAACTTTTGCACAAGCTGTAACCTATGGCTAGAATGTCCGATCCAATGTCTCCACTACCCCACAGCCTAGAGATCATTCATCCTTAATATCCTGTTCTGACATCATCCCCTTTCTGAAGGCCTCTGTAATCCCCTATTTAGTAAGCAAAGAGTTGTGACATTCCAGATAAATGAAAGAGCATTTGCAAGGGCCCTATGTCTAGAGGAGCCAAGCCCTATGTCAAGAAGGTTGGTGTGGCTGGAGGCACAGACTGGGAGAGAGATGAGATGACCATGCCAGTTCAGGCCAGGCCTGTAAGGATTTTGATCTTTTCCCAAAGCAAATGGGAGCCACTAATGTGATCGAAGCACAAGACTGACAATTACTTCCACATTTTTAAGAGATCACCATAGTTGCTGAACAGAGAATGGAGGAAATAGATGGAAGGTAGATCATAAGATATATATGGAGATCATGTTAGGAGGCTACTAGAATAGTTCAGGTGAAAAATGGCGAAAACTTAGACCAGAGTGTTGGTAATAAAGATGGGAAAAAAGGTGAACGGATTTAAAAGACATTTGGGAGGTAAAATAAACAGGGTTTAATCATGGGTTAAATAAATGGAGTGAAGAGGTCAGAGATGTCTATGAGGACACCTGCGTTCCTCACCTATGTAACAGGACAGCAGATGGTGCCACTGGCTGAGGGACAGAACATGCAAAGACAAGCAGGGCGTATGTACCTAAGCCTCATACCCTTTGAAAATATAATCTTTAAAATAAAAGAAAGGATAACACATTTTCTAGAAAAAGGATGGTTCTAAAACATAGCTGATTACACACACAAAAGCTGAATTTTCTGGATGGGATATTTTAGCCTATTGGAGGATGATCCATTAACATCAAACTACTGTCTCATGAAACCTCCAAGCAGTGAACTAGAGAATAGAGGATAGCTAATTAGGCTAAACAGTACACAATGATGAGGGTTTATCCTAGCTCAGATGATAGCAACATGTGGACATTTTCAAATGATTTACTCCCTGCCCCTATATCTGAAAAGAGCAACTAAATAAGGAATATATGACTAGCAGCCTTACTCCAAATGAAAGATAAATTCAGTCCTCCTGTACGGATATTTCATCTGTGATGTTATTCATCCCCGTGTGGATCTTTTTAACCTGAACAATTTGGCTGTCTTAATCACATTACCCAAAGAATTATAGCGTCCCTACCAGTTTGCAATGTTGATTTTACAGATTTAAAGTTCATTTTACATCATTCTTTACATTTTTAATTCTAACGCCTACAGATTTAAGATGCAGGGATCCTCAACTTTTTCTAGATAAAACTATCTCATTGTGTGATTGCTTCCTAAAGGTCATTTTACATTGATATTTATAATGAATATTATTTGAATATTTTCTATCACTGAGAGACTGGTAATACATCAAAATTAATTCTAAAAATAGTAGCTCAAAGAAAAATTAGAATAGAATAAAATAGAACAGTAATAAGCACAAAACAGTGGAAAAATTAAAACTAGTAGGTATGGATTATTAAGATCCAAGTAATTCAATAAGGCATACCTAGTTAAATATAATAGTAAGTTGGTTTAAAAAAAAAATACAATATCAGTTAAAAAGATGAGAAATCAGGACAAATGTTTATCCTATTTTAACTCATCATTTAGCCTATATTAGCAGAAAACTAATTACAGTAATTTTAAGAACTTGTGAAACCTTTGGGTGTGATAGCAACATACAAATGATATTTATAAGAATAAGAATGAATTTAGAGACGAGCATGCAAAACAGCAACACCTCAGTTAATGAGGGAATTATAATGTGTGCAAAGTGTAGGAAATAAGATGATTTTTTTCTCTGATAACTAGAGCTTACTTTAACCTTTTTTTTAACTTATTTTAACAATTTTTTATTGAAATCCTCTTAAATTTATCACAGATAATTTACAAGAACGATGTTGAAACAAACACATTTATTTAAAACTTTCCCTAATGTCCAATGAAATGAGCCAAAGGAACAAAAATTCTAAATAAAACAATCTCTACTGACACCAGAAAAGACCTAAACGTATACACAGATTATAGAGAATATTTACCAGCTACAGGCAAAGTTGAATACAGATAATAAAGGCAACCCACCATCTCCCAGTTTAAGAGCATCATGCAGCCTTGCAGAAAGTAAGTGGGGAGGCTCTCAAGGTTCCCCCGACACCCTCAGCTCTAAAAATCTGTAACCTGACCAGTTGGGGACACAGGAATGCAAGAAGCCTCCTCTTAGGCATGTTTTTCCTCTACAGGTCAGCAGTGAGGAAAATCTGTCTTCCTAAACTGAGAGACACGGCCCTGATAACAGTCCAATTTTCAACTGGGAATCAGGAAGCCTGTGCTAAGAAGAAAGCATTCAGACCAAGAAAATAAAAAGTCAATCCTTTGTCAGGCATCATCTTAATCCAACTTTTTACCAAAGAGCATGACTTACCAAGAAAAGAGAGATAATTTCTATTCAGAATAGCAATCCTCCTAAAATGGCATCACAATAGGACTTGCCAAAAATACCTGGCCAATTGAACAAGAGCTACAACAAATTCAGAGAAAAATTTGGGGAAGCGACATTTTCAGACTGTGACTTTATACCCCAACCCATCACTCCCAGGCAGTAAAAATATAACTAGAGAATATAGGCTATCACCTCCTAGCCATCCAGCTCGATTTCTAAGTAGGGGATCCAAAAAACAAAGAAACAAATCAAAGATGAATCAAGAAAAAAAGCTTGGAATTTACACAAAAATTCTGGAAGAAAAATAAGAAAAACCCACATTATTTAAAAAATAGGTAAAGATAGCACTTTGAAAGATGTATTTCAGTATACAAAAGCAATTTTGGGGTAAAACTACTTCAAACTTTCAAATATTAAAGAAAACATGAACTTCATACAATAGAAAATTAGGGGGGAAGAAAACCAGATAGGACAAGGTCTGGCAATGTTAAGGAAAAAAAATTAAAAATAAAAGAAAATAAGGGTATTACCAAACTTAAAAATGGACCACAGGCAACAAAGAATGGACTTCATACTTTAGCAAACTTAATTAATGACATCACATGGATGGATCTGCAAGAAACACAAAGAAAAAAAACAAGGGTGAAAAGCAATTAGATCCAAGACGTAGAGGACAGACACTGCAGATCCAATACACAGATCCGTATTATGCCCAAAAAACAGGAAAAAATGAAGATCAGAAGAAAACTTTTGTAAAGAGCAGAATATAAATATACTGGTAGGAAGAGCTCAAGGTATTCCAGAAACAGTTATTAAATACTGAAAAACTTCAAGATATATAAGCTATATCCTGGTGAAGTTAATACATTTCAAAATTGAAAAAGTTTCCACAAACTTCTTTGCAGATGGAACCTTTCTACAAAGGAAACAGAAACAAGCTGACTGCAGACTTTGCCACAATTTTAGACCTAAAAGACAACAGAGCAATATCTACAGTGTGAGTGTGTCTATGTGTGCACATGTATGTGTGTGTGTACAAGAGAGAGTACACACACTTGTGCTTTTGGAGAGCGAAGAGAATTCTTAATAATGGAAAAGGCTGTTCCAGGCAGCCTGAAAGTTAATGTTGTTTATTTTCCAGGTAGGTTTCTGAGATGTCTTTCCCACAGCTACAGTGGCTCAGGAGAGCAACATTCCTTTTCAGGCATTTGCAGAGAGAATTCACATGGCAAAGACTTCACATTTCACAAATTTGTAGAAAAATGAGGAGGATCAGGAATAGCTAATGGAACAAAGGGGAGTGGAGTGGAGTGATTAGGAATGCAGACACTGCAGCCAGACTGCTTTATCACTCACTAGCTAAATGACCTTAGTAATCACTTAACCTTTTTGTGCCTCAGTTTCTATATCTGTAAAATTTGGATAATAATAGTACCTGGTTCATAAGGTTATGTGGATTAAATGAGGCATATATATAAATATATATAAAGCCTTTAGAATGGAGCATGAGAAAAAGTAGTGCTAAATAAGATGTTGTTATTACACAGGTGATAACATTAATCATTTAAACAAATGGAGAGTCCACACACCAAGTGATGGTCATGTCAACTCTGAATACCCTAACCTGGACTACTTTGAACCACCACTGAGATATTGGTTTGTTCAAGGAAGCAAATGCATGGGTGACAACAAAATAAAATAAAATGACCTGGGATTATGGAATTGGCAGGAATAGGGCCCTGACTAATACCTGTAAAGATATCCTAGGTTTAGCGTTTTGTCAATTCTTACTGAAATATAATTGTTTAACTCTCGAGCCATGCATAATAGTTCATTCCAGAGTGTCATTATGTATTGGCCTTTTGAATTTTAAGTCAATTCAAGATCATTAAGAAGAGGAACCGAACCAATGTGGACTCACTAGCATAGTCAAGATCCTCAGGCACTAATTACTAAAACGTCAACAATGACAACTAACACGTACTAGGTAATAACTCTATGCCACAAGCATTTCTAGGTGTTTTTAATGTATTAATTCATTTAAGCCTCACAAAAATCCTCCAAACAAGGTTCTATGATATATAACTGCACCCCTTGCAGAACTGTTTCACTCCTGTTTTGATGGTTTCCTCAGCCTGGGTCTCCAGAGCACAGAGCATAAAACAAAGGTGTGGGTGGTTTATTTGGAAACTGATCCTGTGGGACTAGGGGAGTGGAACAAGAAAGGAGGAAAGGCCAACACGGAGATGCACTACCAAGTTGGCCACTGCTTTGGGAGACTGGTGCTCGATCGTACTAGGACATTCTGGAGACCTTCACAAAATGTGTCTCAAAACTCTTCACCTGGGAGATGAAAGGAGGAAGTATTGACTCATCAGCTTTTATGCCCCACTGGTCAACAATGGCCCTATGGGTGTTAACTCTATCCACTTGATGTGTGAGTGCTAACAAGATTCTCACAGGTGTCCATTCCATCCTGGGGCAGAAAGAGAGATACAGGGCCTTTGGCTTGGGATGAAACACTGTCTGGTTGTATCTCCTTGAAGTTCTTCAAAGCCTGTCGGGATCTTATCATCACAGCATTGGCTGGAGCAATAGGTGGGACCGAGAGGATCTGCATTTGATAGAGTGACTCAATCCTTACCATTGTAACCTTTCTGGAATTGTGTTTACTGGTTTCAGTCAGGAGAACAGGTCAATATGTCAAGAAACTACACTTGAAGATTATGAAAATATCTTCAAGACCTACAAAAATACAGAAGGTGACAATGGAAACATGACATCAAGTAACAATTTTCAACAGGCCTTTGACTTTTTAAGAAAATCTAGGAACAGGCAACATTTAAAGTTTCCTCTTTAATAAGTCTCCATAATGCTATGGAAGTCTGGAGATCTATATAATGCCCAGTTAAGGTATAGAATTTCTCATGCCATTTATTTTGAAATTACATGCAATCCTGAATAAACCAGACCTAACAGACTGAAACAATAAAGTACAATTAGGACAACGTTCAAAATATCATCACTCTCATTAGGTACTGGACTATATAAAGAAGAACACAGCATCAGGATTTGAGGAAGACTCATTAACAACCTGCAATATGCATATGACACAACCTTGTTTGCTGAAAGCCAAGAGAACTTGAAGCACTTATTGATGAAGATCAAAGACTACAGCCTTCAGTATGGGTTTCACCTCAACATAAACAAAACAAAAATCCTCACAACCGGACCAATAAGCAGCATCATAATAAATGGAGAAAATATTGAAATTGTCAAAGATTTCATTTTACTTGGATCCACAATTAACGCCCATGGAAGCAGCAATCAAGAAATCAAACAACATACTGCATTGGGCAAATCTGCTGCAAAAGACCTCTTGAAATTTTGTGTTCAAACGCAAAGATGTCACTTTGAGGACTAAGGTGCGCCTGACCCAAGCCATGATATTTTCAACCACCTCATATGCATGCAAAAGCTGAACAATGAATAAGGAAGATTGAAGAAGAATTGATGCCTTTGAATTATGAAGGAGGAATACTGAATATAGAAATCTGTCTTAGAAGAAGTACAGCCAGAATGCTACTTAGAAGCGAGAATGGCAAGGCTTCGTCTCACATACTTTGGAAATGTTATCAGGAGGGGCCAGTTCCTGGGAAGGACATCATGCTTTGTAGAGTTGTTGTTGTTGTTAGGTGGCATCGAGTCGTTTCTGACTCATAGCGACCCTATATACAACAGAATGAAATACTGCCCGGTCCTGCGCCATGCTCACAATCATTGTTATGCTTGAGCCCACTGTTTCAGCCTCTGTGTTAATCCACCCTGTTAAGGGTCGTCCTCTTTTTCACTGGTACTCTACCTAGCATGATGTCCTTCTCCAGGGACTGATCCCTCCTGACAACATATCCAAAGTATGTGAGACGTAGTCTCGCCATCCTTGCTTCTAAGCAGCATGCTGGTAGTACTTCCTCCAAGACAGATTTTTCATTCTTTTGGCGGCCCATAGTATATTCAATATTCTTCACCAACACCACAATTAAAAGGCGTCAATTCTTCTTTGGTCTTCCTTATTCATTGTCCAGCTTTCACATGCATATGATGTGACTGAAAATACCGTGGCTTGGGTCAGGTGTACCTTAGTCTTCAAGGTGACATCTTTGCTTTTCAATACTTTGAAGAAGTCTTTTGCAGTAGATTTGCCCAATGGACTGTACCTTTTGATTTCTTGACTGCTGCCTCCATGGGTGTTGATTGTGGATCCAAGTAAAATAAAATCCTTGACAACTTCAATCTTTTCTCAATTTATCATGATGTTGCTTACTGGTCCAGTTGTGAGGATTTTTGTTTTCTTTATGTGGAGGTGTGCTCTTTGATCTTCATCAGTAAGCACTTCAAGTCCTCTTCAGCTTCTTGGATTATTTGCTCAGCATACACACAGAATAGTCCAGCTTCTTGGATTATCTGCTCAGCATACAGACAGAACAGGTATGGTGAAAGCATACAACCCTGACACACACCTTTCCTAACTTTAAACCACACAGTATCCCCTTGTTCTGTCCGAACAACTGCCTCTTGATCTGTGTACAGGTTCCTCATGAGAACAATTAAGTGTTCTGGAATTCCCATTCTTCGCAATGTTATCCATAATTTGTTACGATCCACACAGTCGAACGTCTTTGCATAGTCAATAAAACACAGGTAAACAACGTTCTGATATTCTCTGCTTCAGCCAGGATCCATCTGATATCAACAAGGATATTCCTGGTTCCACATCCTCTTCTGAATCTGGCTTGAATTTCTGGCAGTTCCCTGTCAATGTACTGCTGCAACCACTTGTGAATGATTTTCAGCAAAATTTTACTTGCATGTGGTATTAATGATAACATTTGATAATTTCTGCATTTGGCTGCATCACCTTTCTTGGGAATAGGCATAAATACGGATCTCTTCCAGTTGGTTGGCCAGGTAGCTGCCTTCCAAATTTCTTGGCATAGACGATTGAGAGCTTCCAGTGCTGCATCCGTTTGCTGAAACATCTCAATTGATATTCCGTCAATTCCTGGAGCCTTGTTTTCCACCAATGCCTTCAGTACAGCTTGGACTTCTTCCTTCAGTACCGTCGGTTTCTGAACATATGCTACCTCCTGAAATGGTTGAACGTCGACCAATTCTTTTTGGTATAATGACTCTGTGTATTCCTTCCATCTTCTTTTGATACTTCCTGTGTCATTTAATATTTTCCTCATAAACTCCTTCACTATTGCAATTCGAGGCTTGAATTTTTCTTCAGTTATTTCAGCTTGAGAAATGCTGAACGTGTTCTTCCCTTTTGGTTTTCTATCTCCAGCTCTTTGCACATGTCATTTTACTCTTTCTCGAGCCGCCCTCTGAAACCTTCTGTTCAACTCTTTTACTTTGTCATTTTTTTCCTTCTGCTTTAGCTACTCATTGTTCAAGAGCAAGTTTCAAAGTCTCTTCTTTTGGTCTTTTCCTTCTTTCCTGTCTTTTTAATGACCTCTTGCTTTCTTCATGTATGATGTCCTTGATGTCATTCCAGAACTTGTCTGGTCTTGGGTCATTAGTGTCCAACGCGTGCAATCTATTCTTGAGATGGTCTCTAAATTCAGGCGGGATATACTCAATTGGCTCTCCTAGACTTGTTCTAATTTTCTTCAGTTCCAACTTGTACCTGCATATGAGCAATTATGGTCTGTTCTGCAGTCAGCACCTGACCTTGTTCTGACTGATGATATTGAGCTTTTCCATCATCTCTTTCCACAGTTGCAGTCAATTTGATTCCTGCGTATTCCATCTGGTGAGGTCCTTGGGGACAGTCGCTGTTTATGTTGGTGAAAAAAGGTATTTGCAATGAAGAAGCATTGGTCTTGCAAAATTCTATCATGTGATCTCTGGCACGGTTTCCATCACCAAAGCCGTATTTTCCAACTACAATCCTTTGTTTCCAACTTTTGCATTCCAATCACCAATAATTATCAATACACCCTGATTGCATGTTCGATCAATTTCAGACTGCAGAAGCTGGTAAAAATCTTGTTTCTTCATCTTTGGCCTTAGTGGTTGGTGCGTAAATTTGAATAATAGTCGAATTAACTGATTTTCCATGTAGGTGTATGGATATTATCCTACCACTGACAGTGTTGTATTTCAGGATATATCTTGAAATGTTCTTTTTGATGATGAATGCAATGTCATTCCTCTTTAAGTTGTCATTCCTGGAAGAGTAGACCATATGAATGTCTGATTCAAAATGGCCAGTACCAGTCCATTTCAGCTCACTAATGCCTAGGATATCAATGTTTATGGATTCCATTTCATTTTTGACGATTTCCAGTTTTCCTAGATTCATACTTTGTAAATTCCATGTTCCAGCTATTAATGGATGTTTGCAGCAGTTTCTTCTCATTTTGAGTCATGCCACATCAGCAAATGAAGGTCCCGAAAGTTTGACTCCATCCACGTCATTAAGGTCGACTCTACTTTGAGGAGGCAGCACTTCCCCACTCATATTTTGAGTGACTTCCAACCTGAGGGGCTCATCTTCCAGCACTATATCAAACAATGTTCTGCTGCTATTCATAAGGTTTTCGCTGGTTAATTCTTTTCAGAAGTAGACTGCAGAGCCCTTCTTCCTAGTCTGTCTTATTCTGGAAGCTCACCTGAAACCTGTCCACCATGGGTGACCCTGCTGGTATCTGAATACCAGTAGCATAGCTTCCAGCATCACAGCAACATGGAAGCCCCACAGTACAACAAACTGACAGACACATGGGGGTAAAGCAGAGAGTCAGCCAAAAAAAAAAAAAAAAAAAAAAGACCTTCAATGAGATGGATTGACACAGTGGCTGCAACAATGGGCTCAATGTGAGGAGGGCACTGGACCTGGCAGAGTCGTTCTTTTGTACGTAGGGTCACTATGAGTCAGAACTGACTCGACGGAACCTAACAACAACAATATTAGGTGCCTCCTCAAGTTAAGTTCTATAATATCTAGCAATAAAAATAAGACCGTTCTAGCAGTGATCATTCATTCATTCTGACTCACAGTGACCCTACAGGACAGAGCAGAACTGTCCCACAGGGTTTCCAAGGAGCGGCTGGTGGATTAGAACTGCCAACCTTTTGCTTAGGAGCCAAACGAGTCTTTTTTTTTTTTTTTAGCAGTGATAGAAACAGTAAGAATTTTTAAGAATATATTACTCCATCCAGGCATTAGCTTCTGAATTATAAACAATTAAATGCTCCAGTTGAATGAAACTTTCCAGTCTCCAGAGGGTTTTATATTATGGAGGTAAAGCCATACAGAAAGATGTCAACCCTGTATAGTCTCACATGCTCTGGTGAAGTTGGAAATCATTGTTAAATTACTCAGCTTTTTTTTTTCTTATTGTTATTCTTCTGGATAATCATTCAAGAATTAAGTTGTTCTCAAGAGTGCGAACTGAGAAAAAGACATAGAACATTTTCACGGACTTCTTATATACTAACTCCTTGTCACTAGCTGTATATAGCTTTCTCAAGTGACATCTGACTTTGGAATCCAAGGCCAGTCTTTTGAAAAAGCATATGACATATTTATGAGCATTTATTCCTAATAATTTTTTTATTTTTAATTAACAGTAAGTTAGATGCAGCTTTGGTCTTTTCTCTATGAACGAGAAATGCACATTTTTAATAGCTAACGTTTGTTGAGATCTTACTACATATCCAGGCATTGGGCTATGTGCTTTGATTAGGTACTCACTTTATTTTCACAAGATTATGAGTTAAATACTATTACTTCTATTTTAGAGATGAGGGAACTGAGATAAAGAGTGTTTGATTTGCTCAATGTTGCCCATACTAGGTAAAAAATAGCAGTCCCAGGATTCAAACCTAGTTCTATTTGGGTCCAGTGTTCATGTTCTCATTAACTACTACATAATATTGCTTTAGTTACCTTGGATTTTGCAAAGAAATCTTTGTAGCTGCTCTTTCTGAGGCTCTTCATCATATAATACAGATCAGTCAATATTTTATAGATTTGCCAATGTTTCCCTTTGCCTTTACTTTTCAAGTCACGTTCAGATCTACATTTTCTCTGTTAAGGTTAGCACAACATTCTTACACTTCCGCCTTTTGTCTTTCCCAGAAAAACAATGTCCTGTGATATAGACTGAAATGTTACGTTTACTCTGTTGCTAGTATTATACAGACTATACTATTCTATTTTGTTGTGAAAAAGCCTCCTCAGACACAGTTCAATTGTATGAGCTTATGTGTCTCCAGAACGACCCTACCTAAAAACAAATGGCATCCAATGAATGCCCTTTCACAAAATGTCCTCTATTCCAGTCTACTGAGCTGTGCCATGGCTGAATTGTTTCTATAATGACACGATGTTACCATTATCCAACGCTAAAATCTAAATAGTGTTTTGGCTTTTCTACCTTCTTACTTTTCCCTTTCTCTGCTATCAGGAAACTTCAGCAGATAATTCCTAAATCTCTTTTTATAATTCTCAAGACTCTTCTGATATTTATTCTGTATTTACCAATCTCTGTCCCTTTCTTCTCTGCATTCCTCTTCTACTTTGACCCTTTATTTTTTATCTTCTCACTACTTTTTTAGCTTTCACATAAAATAAACAAGCAATTTTTTTTAACTTTCATATATGACATGATTCCAAATGTTCACAATTTCAAGTTTTCTGCTCACTAATTAACAAGGTATTTGACTTTTATTAATGATTTATTCTTTATCTACTTCAAAACAGAATTTTCTTGGGTTCATCACTCACAGTGCACTGGGATGGGTTATTTTACGTTACTTGGTTTTTAAGTTCCATTATAAAGTTAAGAAAAAAAGATGAAGTCAAAAGAAGTAAGAGATTTTTGCCGAAACCTTTAAGTTGGAAAATTAAATCAAATAATAGCATGTGTATTTCCTTCTGGTATCATCAAAACAACATACATATTTTTCATTTGTGGGTCTACCTAAGTAGTCTAACTTTCCACAAAATTTTATAGGAAGCATTTCATTTTCTAATATCTGATGATATAGTAGGAATTAAAATTATGATTTTTGTCGATACACCCAGGAGTAAGTCTTAAAAAAAAAGGAAAAGTAGACAGATAAACCAATTTTTCCTCCTTTTATCTTGTCTTCATCACAACTTGATTCAATGTGTTTTAAATTAACTATCATCTTAATGGAATTTATGGTGTGGTAAATCACATCACCAGCCCCAATTCTTCACCCCTTGCTGTACCATGCTCTTTGCCATGGGATTTTGAAGTCTGTCCCACTAAAAGGATGAAGTATATTTCCCCACCTCTTGACTTTGGGTCTGGCCATATAATTTAATTTAATTTAATAAGGTGGAAGTGATGGTGTGGCCTTGGCTTTACCTGTATGCGTAAATATTGCTTTCTCCAATATTTTGGAAAAGATTTTGTGCCAGTCTAAGCTTAGACCTTAAGGAGGCCTTATGTGTTTTCACTTGTTCTCTTGTGTTTCTACCACTGTCACAAGAAGAACATGCCTAGAAACCCTGCTGGTTCCAGGAGGAAGATAAGAAGTTTATAAGTTCGTGCAGCACAGCCATCCAGACAGCTGCCCCACCAACAATACCCAACTCCCATCTACATAAATTCATGAGTTAAATAACTGCTTGTTGTTGTATGCCTCAAGGTTTTGTGGTGGTTGGTTAAGTGACATTTTTGTGACAATAGCTAACCTATGCAGATATTTATAGGAGTGAAATGTGCTGTTATTAGCAACCATCAGTCATACTGGATATACATATATTCACCATATACCAATTATATACCAGTCAAAATTGAGCAGATTTCTACATTACTTCTACTTAAATGGCCCATTTTAAGCAAAATGGAGGTTCAAAATCTAGATTTCATTAAATACAATAGGTACCGCCAATTGCTTAATGCAGATAGAAAATAGTTATAAAATAACTATTATATAAATAACTATTATATAAAGACTATGATTTGCTTTACCAAAAGGTTTTTTAAATCACATTTCAGTACCATGGCTACATAAAGAAAGGCAGAACTGAAGGGAATGACAATTTATCTCAAATATATTCATTACATGACTACTTTTGTCACTTGTCAATTAATTTTGGATGGTTCCTTTGATTTTTTTTCTGTCACTACAAGTTTTTATTGTTTTTTGGTTTGTTTTGTTTTAATTCACTTGGGTCAGTCCCAGAATTTAATGATTATGATAGCACGCTTAATTTTATTTTTGTATTCCACATTCCTTGATAATAGCAAACTAATTTCTGTAGCTGCATTTGATGAAAATATGCTGATGGAACTCATATTTCACATCACTGACTATAATGAGCTATTTTATCAAACTGTCCTTATGACAGCATATAGAGAAAATGATAAATTTACTAATTTATTCACTTGAGATCCTTTTTGAAATTTTTAAAAGAAAGGAAAAGATCAATGAAGTCAGGTAAATTAGGTTTTCACCAAATGTTATGTCTGGGTCTCTATGGAACAATAGCACTAACCATTCCTGCCCTTAATGAAACACTAACATTAAATAAGGGCTGATTAATTATTACTTTCACTGAAATACTGCAGAACAACTATGTAGCTCTGAAATGTCCTATTGTGAACACATATGCACAATGTTTACTCATAATCAGTGTAATTACTGCTATGGTTTTATATAGAATTTGCTTCTATCTTCCCACCTTGTTAGAGTATGTCATTTTTACTAAGCTTATTAACTTAGAAATTATCAGTAGTAGATATATCAGTTAATAAGAGTTACCAATTATTAATTGATGCCTTTCAATTACGGTGTTGGGGAAGAATATTCAATATACCATGGACTGCCAGAAGAACAGACAAGGCTGTCTTGGAAGAAATACAGCCAGAGTACTCCTTCAAAGCGAGGATGGCAAGGCTTCATCTGATGTACTTTGGACATGTTATCAGGAGGGACCAGTCCCTGGAGAAGGACATCATGCTTGGTAAAGTAGAGGGTCAGTAAAAAAAAAAAAAGAAGACACTCAACGAGGTGGATGGATACAGTGGCTGCAAAAATGAGCTGAAACGTGAAGATGGGGCAGGACCGGGCAGTGTTTCATTCTGTTGTACATAGGGTTGCTATGAGTCGGAATCAACTCAACAGCACCTAACAACAACAACACTATTTTGTGGAATATTTCAAAGAAAACCTTGAAGTAACTAGAAACTGTAGCATATTAGTATCTCTTTCTGGGTCTCTGAAGACCCACTTTGCTTAGATGGTGCTGATACTGGCACATACGCAATCACATATACAATATGCAAAATGTTTTTTGTCAGTCTTTGTGCTCTATGAGGACCTGATGGTGCAGTGGTTAAGTGTTCGGCTGCTAACCAAAAGGCTGGCAGTTCGAATCCACCAGCCGCTCCTTGGAAACCCTATGGGGCAGTTCTGCTCTGTCCTATAGGGTCGCTACGAGACAGAATCAACTCTACAGCAATGGGTTTGGTTTGGTTTTTGTGCTCTATAAAATTTATGCTCTTTGAACTACAGAAACAGAATTATTCTGAAGCAGGTCAGGTCTTCCATGATCTGGATAAATCAAGCACTATATGACCATAACATTTTCTTTTGGAATCTATTCTCCATATAAAATGAATTCATTGATTTTTTTTCATTAGTAAGCCATCAGCAATGAAAATAATTGCTGTAATAAATTATTTAGCTCAACCTCTTCTTGAGGGCTTCATTCTACATGAATGTCTCTCTCATCTATAAGAAAACACATAAATGTAGTAAGGTTATTTTAAGTGACAACTATCTTCTTGATAAAGGTTTACAGAAAAGAGCAATGATACCATAACAGACACTTTTTCCATCTTTTCTCATTGTTCCCTCTATTTCTAATGGTTTCCACTTACTGCATTAAAACTTTTCCCTCAATTCAATTAATAAGTACTCCCCTAAATCCTAAGAAGATAATGAATTCTAAAACCAGTCATTAGGATTACAAGAACATGACATTCTTAATGAAAGTTGACACAGAAACAATGAAACTATAATTTTCAAAAAAACAAAATCTACATTAAATAAACAGTGAAGATACAGTTTGAACATCAGAATTCAAATACTGAATATCAATATCCTTTGGGGCTGCTATATTTGGAAAAAGATATTCCTTTGAAAATGAGCTGTTTAATATAGCTTTACTTTTTCTGTCATTTCACAATAACCAACCATTCTTTAAAATAATAATAAGAAGGGTAGATTTGATCTTACTTTTCCTCATTTGGGTACAAATGAATGGCCTGCTGTTTTTGCAACTCAAAGATAGTGCTACAGTAGTCAACAAGTCTAATATTACATTCTAAAATACCTGATCTTCATCATAATAATAGCTAACAATTACTGAGTGATTATTATCTGCCAGGCTCCAAGAATTTTTCTTGTACTATTCTATATATTTGTCACCACATAGAATAATAATTCTACTTTGATCAACAATCAACATCCATTGAAGCAGCAGTTAAGAAATCAAATGACATAATGCATTGGGCAAACCTGATGCAAAAGTCTTCTTCGAAGTTTTAAAAAGCAAAGACGTCACAAACCTGACCCAAGCCATAGTCTTTTCAATCACCTCATATACATGCAAAAGTTGGATAATGAAAAAGGCAGACAGAAAAGAACTGATGCATTCATGAGGAATACTGAACATACTGTGGACCATCATAAGAACAAACAAATTAGTCTTAAAAGAAATTCAACCATAATGTTCCTTGGAAGTAAGGATGGCGAGACTTCCGCTCTTACTTTAAACATGTCATTAGACAAAACCAGCCACTAGAAAAGGACATCAGGTTTGGTAAACTAGAGAGCCAACAAAAACAAAGGAAACCCTCAGTAAGATGGACTGACACAATAGCCACAACAATGGATTCAGATATACCAACAATCAGGAAGATGGCACAGGACTGGGTAATGTTTCCTTCTGTTATACATAAAGTCACTGTGAATCACAGCCAACTGAAGAGTAACTAACAACAACAACAACATTTTCCCATTGTACAGATAAAAAGTCTGAGGTTCTTAGAGATTTAGTAACTTGCCTACATTCACAAAACTATAAGTTGATGATGTAGCTGGTCTCAGGCCCACCAAAATATAGGATTTCTTAATGTTGAAGACTTTATCTAATTTCTGACATTTTCATTTGAATCTCTGTGCCAGAATTCATAAAGAATGATAAATGAGAATTATTTATTTTCATGACATAAAGAAATATAGCACATAATTATCTTTCTACAGTATCATCAATAAACTCCTTAACTAATGATAAAGTTGCTATTTTGGTTAGTCAATCCAGTATTTTTTAAAAGTTAACAAGATTCAAAAAGTGACTTTTTTTGAACGCTAACAGTTCCATGAGAAAATATTCTAATTCCTACCTGCTGGACTAATGAAGAATTCTGTTAACCTAGTGATTGGGTCAACAGTTTTATTTGTATCTCTTTGTAGATTGAGTCAACGATTCTATTTGTATCCCTTTGTAGATGACACATACATGCACATAAAACTGCATACAAAAAAATTTCTGCTGTAATTTTTGAAAATTAAAATGAAGGGACTTCTAGCAGATCCGGAAAACTAAGCCAAACAGAGAAAACTACAATCCTGAAACCCTAAGACATCAAATGAGGACATAAAGAACTCAGCCAAGCACCAAATAGAGTGAGACAACAGAAAACGGAGAGCGAGGAGAGATTCATGCAGAGGTCCCCTACCAGCTAACGCAGTGTGGATCCGCCCTCTTGGACTCCTATCGGAGACCAGCAAACAGGGGGTACGAGACAGCAGCTTCACAGAGCTTCCAGCGGGAGACAAAACAACCGGTAGATTGCAATATACGCTTTCCCACTCCCCCACCCCTCTTCACCCCCACCCAGCCGCCTCTGCTTCCCGCGGCCATATTCTTTTGTCCGGGAAACACCGGCTACTTGGATTCCACACACCCAAACTGGCCGGCTCTCTTGAGTGCCATTTGTTGGCTGCTGGTGTTGCATTTTTCCACTTCTTTTGATTTCTTCCTTACCTCTCACCACCTCCCCCTCCTTTCACTAAAATACCTGGCTCCGTGCGCCATCTTTGTTTCTTCCTGAGGGGCTGCAGAGCTCCGATATATATGATATATGCTTTCCCACTCCCTACCCTTCTTCACCCACACCCGGCCCCCTCTGCTTCCCGCAGACACAGTCTCCTGTCTGAGAAACACCGGTTGCTTGGATTCCACCAGCTCCCACTAGCTGGCTCTCTGAGTGCCATTTATTGGCTGCTGGTGTTGCTTTTTTTCTGCTTCTTTGGATTTCTTCCTTACCTCTCACCACCTCCCCCTCCTTTCGCTCAAATACCTGGCTCCGTGCACCATCTTTGCTTCTTCCTGAGGGGCTGTGAAGCTCCGTTCGAGTGTGCAGCTGCTTACCGGTCTGGGCAACAACGCTGGTGGGGTCCCGGAGCTTTTGTTCGTTTGTTTGTATTGAATTGTTTGTTTGTTTTCTTTTCCTTTTCTTTAGTTAGGAGCCCGTTCTGGCCAGGCGGTGCTGCGTGGCAAGGAGACTACCCCCTCGGCTTGCACAGACATGCAGAGGGATCCCTGAGGGCATTTCTTTATTTGTTGGGTTTTTTTTTTTTCCTGTTTTTTGTGGGGCTTTTCTTGTTCTTTTTTTTTTTTTTTTATTTTGTTTTCTTTTCCCTCTTTTTCCCTTTTTCTCTTTCTTCATTACTCAGTCTCTCGTCTCTATATATCTTCCTTCTCTTTCTGTTCCCTGAATACCTGGTGTTGTATACCTCTACGCCTTCTAGCCAGGCTGTACTGCAACGCCTGAGAGCGACTTCCCCAGACCTCATAGCCGCACCGGTGGGATCCCTGGGAACTTTGCGGTTCTTTAACCTTTCCGATTTTTATTTATTCATTCTTTTCTTTTCTTTTCTTCCCCTTCCCCTTTCTGTTTTTCTTCATTTCATAGTCTTTCATCTCTCCACTCCAATGGCAAGCTCCCCTAACATTCTTTTTTGTTTGTCTGTATGTTTTTGGTTCCTGTTCCTCTCACCACTCTCCCACATCCATCTAAACTCCACAAATAACAATCTCCCTCCTACATCCTGCCTACCTGCACCGTGCGCTTAACATCACTCCACCAAGCAGCACAGGCACAGCCTACTGAGACCTGCCCTGCACTGATTACCGACCCACCCTAGTGGCTGTAGTAAGTGACACAAACAACACGTCCCAGTAATTCCTCTTCAGCTAAACCTACCCTGCAATACCATATCTGAGTGACTAACCCTGCCAGTTGGAGAAGGAGGCGAAAAGTATTGTGCCCAAAGATGAGCAAACAACAAAGAACACACAGCCAGCCTGCTCAGACACAGTCAAATTTGAAAAAAAAGGGACAAAACAAACAAATCTACAATCAATAAATGAAAAAAATAACTACTGAATGCCATGAACACAGCACACAGTATCAAAACATTCACAAAAAAAGGACAAGATGGTTCCAGTAGACGTTCAAAATAAAACAACAGATGACTTTCCAGTGGAAGAAAATGCACTAGAACTACCTGATAGGGAATTCAAATCTCTAACACTCAGAATTCTCCAAGAGCTGAGGCAAAAAGCTGACAAACTTGAGGAAAAAAGAGACATATTCATGGAAAACACACACAAAAAAAATTGGAAGAATTCAGGAAAATAACGTAGGAACAAAATGCCAAAATAAATTCACAAATAGAAATTAGACAAAACAATTAGAAATCCAAAAGATAAACAACAAGATTTCAGAAATGGACGGTGTCACAGAAGGGCTGAGAAGCAGATTTGAAACGGGGAAAGACAGGATCAGTGGAATTGAAGACAAACACTTGGATACAACTCTGTTTCAGGAAAACTCAGAAAAAAGAACAAAGAAAAAT
>NW_004444072.1:5970865-5997006 GCF_000243295.1 Trichechus manatus latirostris | reverse complement strand
AGATGCCCATCAACAGATGAATGGATAAACAAACTATGGTACATACACACAATGGAGTACTATGCAACGAGAAAGAACAATGAATCTGTGAAGCATCTCATAACATAGATAAAACTGCTGAGTGAAATAAGTCAATCACAAAAGGACAAATATTGTATGAGACCTCTATTGTAAAAACTCTTGAAAATAAGTTCACACACAAAATGTAACAATCTTTGTTGGTTACCAGGGATGGGAGGGGTGGGAGGGAAATAGTAAATAGGCAATAGATAAGTGGTATCTTGGGTGAAGGGTGAGACAGTACACAGTACAGGGAAAACTAGCACAACTTGTACAAGGAAAGGTCATGGCAGCTCCACAGACACATCCAAACTCCCTGAGGGACTGAATTGCTGGTCGCAGGGCTGTGGGGACCATGGTATCAGGGAACATCTAGCTCAATTTGCATAACTGTTAACAAAGAAAATGTTCTACATTCTGCCTTGGTGAGTACCATCTGGGGTCTTAGACGCCTCTGAGCAGCCATCTAAGATACTCCACTGGTCTCACCCCTTCAGGAGCAAGGGAGAATGAAGAAAACAAGATACAAGGAAAAGATTAGCCCAAAGGACTAATGGACCACAACCACCACAGCCTCCACTGGACTGAGTCAAGCACAACTAGATGGTGCCCAGCTACCACCACTGACTGCTCTGACCAGGATCACAACAGAGGGTCCTGAACAGAGCTGGAGAAAAATGTAGAACAAAATTCTATCTCACAAAAAAGGATGAGATTTACTGGCCTGACAGAGACTGGAGAAACCCCGAGAGCATGGCCCCCGGACACCCGTTTACTTCAGTAAGGAAGTCACTCTGAGGTTCACCGTTCAGCCAAAGATTTGACAGCCCCATAAACCAAAACGAGACTAATGGGGCACAGCAGTCCAGGGATAAGGACTAGAAGGCAGGAGGGGCCAGGAAAGCTGGTGATAGGGAACCCAAGATTGAGAAGGGACAGTGTTGACATGTTGTGGGGTTGTTAACCATTGTCATAGGGCAGTATGTGTACTAACTGTTTAATGTGAAACTATTTGTTCTGTAAACCTTCATCTAAAGTACAAAAAAAAAAAGAAGTATCTATGTCAGATCAAATTGACAACAGCAACTCAAAAGGTTTGATGCAAAGCCTAGCGGGCAGTGAGTTGAAGAAAATGGTGATGGAATAATTTGGAAAAGGATAGCAAAAATAGCAGCACAACTGGAAGAAATGTAATCGATTTCACTGAATTGTACATGTAGGAAGTTTTGAAATGGTATATCTTTGGCTATGTATATTTTCACCAAAAAAAAGTCCTCCAAGGTCAAGAAGCGAGAGTGTTGACATGTCGTGGGGTTGTTAACCAATGTCATAAAACGTTATGTGTACTGAAGGTTTAACGAGAAACAGTTTATTTTGTAAACCTTCGTCTAAAGTGCAATGAAAAAAAAATGTAAAATAAATAAATAAAATGATGCCTGAACGAGATATACAAGATTTCCTTGAATAGATAAATAGTAGCTAAATAGATAGAAGATAAATAGATAAATGATAGATGATGGATGGACAGGCAGATGGATGGACAAATAAAATATTTGTTTCTGATTCAGGTGAGTTTATTTTCAAACTTAACCCTAGGTGGGTAGAGTGATCATATGAGAATATTGTGTAGCTTCTCTGGATCTTTTTGACATTCAGACTCTGCCTCTTTCCTGACTGCTGGTCTTGAACTGGCTTCACTAGACCTGAGATAACTGATCAGACCTGCCTGACTACTAGGCCACTGGTTCTGGCAAAACTCATCCAATTTATTCTCCTGTCAACTATGCCCAGGTGTGATGTTAGGAAAGCTCCAAATAAAGCTACCATAAAAGACTCAAAGATCTCTCGTGATCCAGCTGGAATAATTTGTCTTAATCCAGTAGAAGTGTGACTGCCCCCAAAGAAATGATGCATTCTTTTTCTTTCCTGGACAGTGAGAATTACGCAGTGAACCATGTTTCTTTTTGACTTTGATCTCCAAGAAGGTCAAAAGCAAATCTGCAGCTTAATCATATGAAACTTCATGAAGGTGTTGCTTTTTATTTTCCCCTTTCATGCCTAACCTACTCTATTTTGGTTTTCCTTGCTGCTGATTTTACATGTATTTAACCAATTAAGCATTTCTCCAGCCGCTTCCTAGGACCGAAAACCCATTGCCATCAAGTCAATTCCAACTCATAGTGACTCTATAGGACAGAGGAGAACTGCCACGTAGGGTTTCCAAGAAGCAGCTTGTAGTTTGAACTGCCAATCTTTTGGTTAGCAGCCACAGCTCTTAACTACTGTGCCACCAGGTCTCCTTCGTAGGACACTATTCTTATATATTAATAATTGTTTTATAAGAAAAAAATTCTCTGAGAATGTGTTTGGAAAATGTTGCATACAAACTATATCCCCACCCAATCCCCAAGAGTCACTTCATACTGAATTTTAAAGAAACCTATCCTAATTCATTTAACAAAAAATTTCAAAAAAAAAATTTGAACACGGATCATTTTGCCACTATATTAATATCTAAAAATATTGTTTGGGAAGCACTGTGCTATTTCATTACGTGTATTTCCTAAAAGCCACTCTATATCCTTGGAGGAATGAGGAAAAGTTTGAATGAATGAATGATAAAATGGACAAAGTAGAATTGAAAATTATTTTCTTTCCAAAATTGTACAGTATATCCTTTTAATGTTCAAGTTGTATTGTAGAGCACAGTCTAATATGTGGAAACTGCTATGTTTATTATGACTAGTCTCTTTGAAGAAAAAAATTGAAGCAGCTTAAAAATAAAGAAACAAAAATTTAAGGGAATTCCTAAAGAGTAAAAGATAAGAAGCAAGTAAGAGGGGAGAGAAAGAAAAGGTCAAACCAAAAAAATAAAACCAATGAAAGAGAAGTTACTGCAATAGAACTTAACCCTGAGGTTCTTACCATCCAAGACAAATTAAAAGAAGAGACAGAGAACACACAGAGGTTTTCAAATTAGTACTCTTAATAAAAGAAAGCAGACTGCTATACTGAATTATCAATAGAAGAAAACTTTGGTCATTCAGAGTTCTAAGAAGTGTTTATCATGTAGAAACTTATGCTATTTAAATGCACTAAAGAGTCAAATAATAATCTGATTATAGGTGTCACAAAGTAACGTCATTTTAGAAAGATTCAATTATAGATATTTTAAGTGTGCATCAGGAGATTTTTAAGAAATATAAATTATATGCACAATGCATGCACTAAATAGAGCCAGAATGAGATCCTTTCTGTCTCCTTGTTGACTGAGTGCCGATCCGTTGCCAGCAGGATACCAAAGTAAATGAGACAAATCCCACCCTTCATATATAAACTTCACAGGAGAAAAAAGAAAATCTCTTTAATGGCTCATAAATCCCTTGGGAAAATCAAGACTGTCAAAAGGCACTAGAGAGTAGATTTTGGAGGAGATTAGTAAAAAGAATTCTCTGAAGAGAGTTCATAAAGGATGACTTGGGTCTTCTTGATAGGGCTCCCTGGAGGAGGAGAAGACTGACAGAAAGAAGATGGAGTGCACCTCTGGAAGCCTAGACCTGAAGAAGAAGATGGAACTGACTACCAGGAATAGAGATGAACCCACTAGCCTGACTTACTGGACTGTGAGGGCAGAAACCACAAATGTCAATCTGGCCATTATACTTCCGATGCTCAGCACAGTGTAGAGCAATGCTATTATCTTACTCCTAGCTTACCTCTTGCACCTGAGTACTACTAACCAAGGTTATCATGATGCTTTCTAACTTTCCAACGGCTTTCATTCCAGTTGCCCCTCCCATGAGATCTCTTTTCACAGAAGTTGTTGTTACATAATTTCCACTCTGCTTTCTCTCTTCACTCTCCTGCCTTCCCTTCAAACTTCTTGTTTAACCAATAAAATAACCTCAACTATTACAGCTTGGGAAAAAATAAGGTATTTAAATTTCCACATTTCCTCATTTTTAGGTATATTTAATACTTCTGAAATAGAAATATATGTAAAAATTGATGTATATATTTAATATAGTAGCATTTCCTCCCTCTTAAATAGTATTATATAAATGATACATATTATATAAATGATACATATTACACTCATTGATATCTTAGAAGAGACATAGTAATTGACATAATCAGTGACATTCCATATTACTTTGTTTCATTCAGAGCTCTTTGGGGACAAGTGACAGAAAAGAACTCAATCTAGTTTACTCTGAAAAGGGAATATATTTGCTCACATAACTTGAAAGTCTAGGGATCCAGGCATGTTTTGACCCAGGGGATTGACTGATGTCTTCAAGGCTCTGTCTCACTATCTTTCTTCTATTTTGGCTTTATTTCTGGTAGGGTATTTCCAAATGGCAGGAAAAAATGCCCATTCCCTAGCCCTTGGAGTTTTTATTCATGGATGAGAGGGTGTCATTCCTAACAGATCTAGAAAAAGGCCAAGATGGCCATGGATTTGGTGGAGGGGGTAAATGAAAGGGGGATCAACGTCTAATGCACCCCCTGAAGTGACAATGCACAAAGAGAACTCCAAATGGTATGGATTTTCCCACCGCTTAGATTTCCAGCTCTTGCTAAGTCAGAGCTGAAGCTCAATAAAATGGCTTGTTGTAAAGAATGTGCCAGGTTAGGGTATGCATTCCACAGTGAAAGCAACTGTCCCTAGATTATGGGTGACAAAATGAGAGCCACCATTTTAAGTATCTCCAATCCTTTCATACAAAGCCATTCTAATAACATCCCTCTTTTTTGTTTGTTTTGTTTTCTCATTATTGTTTTATTTCCCTAAGTACTAAGACTTTATCTTCTAATATTTTGCTTATTCTACACTTCCTGAAAAGGAATTGAGACCCGCCAGCAATACTGAATAAACAAGGAGCCATGCCTGCCATCTTCAGTAAGATAGAGAGCTCACGAGCTGAGCTATACACTTATTAGGTAATATCGGAACTAACCTCTGCCGTTTGAGCATCTCCTTATGTAGGTATACTTCCGGTTCCAACTCAGTTAAAGAAAACAAGAGACTGGGGTCTTCGGTCCAGCCAAAACCGGTCTTGGACAGCTCAGGCCCACCTGAACTGCGCGGTACCTACGACCCTGTCCCTCAGACGACTTATTGACGTCAGATGCCGGAATACGCCCCCCGTGTCTATGCCTCGCACGTGGGCAAAACGCCATCTTTGTGCCCCACCCCCACCCCTTTCAGACTGAACAGGCGCAGAAGACCCAACTGCCTGGAGAACGCCTCTTCGGGTCAAACAAATTAGCAAGCTGGCCCCACCTGAGGGTGTTCATGGGAACCCCAGACCAGATTTACTTCACCCATATAAACCCCTTCGGCTATTGTTATGGGAGGCAACTTGGCAACCCAAGACCCAGTGTGCTTCTTTACTTGGCCACCTAAATAAAGCTTTTTCTTGCGCTTTCATCCGCTCTGTGTCTTCCTAGCCGCATCAAGCAGCCTGGAAGTGTCAGGTTGCAGAACCAGAGATCATTAGATCTAGAAGAGAATATCATCATCGTCCGGTCTGGCATCCCCACTACTATTCACCTCATAATGTAAACCAGACTCAAAGAGATTGAGACTTACCCAAGATCACACAGAACAGAGGTAGCACCCAGTGCTCGCTCCATCATACGTTTGTGAACTAAAAAGTATAATTCTTGTTGTAAAATCATTTAAAAAAATTTCTCTTGCAAACTTTCACTTAGAGCACAAGAAATAAATAAATAATTTACAATCCCTGACAGGGATGGATTACCCAGTAAGCAAGATAAGCATGGGTTTACTAGTGCTTACTTACTAAAAAAAAAAAAAAATTGTCTTAAACTCCCCATAGTTTCAAGGACATGTATCTTCATCTTCTAAGGACTCAAAAGAAAATGGAAGCTGCTACTGAGTTTTAACTCAGAAAATATTTTAGGTGGGTCAACGATGTGTTCTGTGCTTAACAATCGGCCCTTAAGAGTGTTTTGGATAAGGGGGAAGTGTAGAGTTTAAAATCAAGAAGTTTCATTTTAAAACATTTAAATTTCATTTAAAAATATTTTAATAACAATTTTTAAAGTGCGACTGTATCTAAACAATAAAATAAGTCCTTCAAATATTCTTTTTAAAAAGCTTTGAGCTGCAAAGATGCTTCCATTATGCCCTGTAGACTTGAGCTCAACAACTTAAGAAACATTACTGTATTCAGATGACTCTAGGGTATGAAAAGCAATTCCTCATACTTTATCAGCTTTTGACAATAGGCATTTATGGGCCTGAGTGATCTAAAATAGATTAATGAGGCACTAAAGTACTTTAATGAATAATGGAGTATTTTAAATTTTATTTTGTTTTTTATTCATTTAACTGCAGTCCATTTAACAGCTAAAACACTCCCTGCTGAACATATTAAAAGGCATATTACATCAAAGTTTTATTAATTTATTACATTTTAATTCATTTATCATTCATTCAGTTTATTAATTTATTCACTGAATTGAGCTTCACAATACCAACATTGAAGAAATTAATGATTTTACTGGACTCTGTGTGCAACAAAGTAAGTTTTCAGTAGGTTAGCCAGGGAATTTGAAATCTATGAGCAAGAACATCATTGACATAATGTAAAAATGCAGTTATCATTCCAAAGGGCATAGGATGAAATGGGTCCACTCCAGAATTTTGATTCTGTCTCCCTTGCGAGATAGAGTCTTTAAAATAATCACAGATGGTTTGGGGGCAATGACATCGTTCCCTTTTTGTCTTCTCAGTCATCCATTAGCTACATTGCCCCTGCCTCCCTCAGGGATTCACTCGTTTTAAGTGCTCCACCTACCCTCAACTCACTGACCAAAATAATATAAATCTTAATGAACTGGTTCACACCAGAGTCCCACCTGTTCCCAGCTAGACTAACAAGGAGTAATGGTGGAATTTCAAGCATGTATACCCATCATAAAGAAATTCGTAAATAATATTTGGCAGACTAATGGGGGAAGATTTTTTTTTTCCCCCTTGAATTGAAATGTATGTGGAAGGCTGCCCTTGCCCCTTAGTAACTGAAGTCATTTAAAAAAAAAAAAAATTCCTTTTTAACAGGTTAGGACATTATTTACCAGAAACTACCTTGTCTTTTGGGCCCACAGAACCCAGGCTCTTTGGGAAAAAAATCTTTTAAGGAAATCCTGGTTCCTTTTTCCATTCATCTGACTTGACTACCTTAAGTCACCATCCTCCAAAGTAGTTTAAAATGAGCAACTCTCTGTACTGGCTGCTTAGCTCTGTAATAAGAGCAACTGGGCTGATGCATGTAAATTGTGCCAGGAGGGTTCAGCCCCACTCCTGAAAGTAGATAAACTCTGGATCATTCTTGCTGCTGAATCACTTCTGAACTTAACACCCCAGTTCTCCAATGAGTGTGTTGTTATCTTAGTCCCCAGTACCTGCCTTCCTCCCTTGCCTTGCACAGTGCCTTCCACATTTTTCAATAAATATTTATCACATGAATGGATGAATAAAAGAATACCAGCGTCCTAGATGTCCCATTCTTATCTGTTGTCCCTGCTTTATGCCTCAATCAGTCACAAACTGGATTAGCTACTCATGTCTGGGTTTCTGATACCTGGTACTTGACTGTCCTAAGGCACCATCTGGACTGCTCCTATTACTTGAAGCTCAGATTCTCTTATGTCTTGTCCTGAATTGATACCTCTGACTCCGGGATCCCATTTAGATTTTAGGGAATCCTTTTCATGTCCCTCAAGATCTCTCCTCCAAAGTTAAATCTCACAATTTGGGGTATAGCTTCAGGTATATTTTCTATGAGGCCAATCCCTAGAATGACTGACCTTGAGCCATAATCTCATGTTCAGACCTATAGGTTCTTCTCTTTCTACCAGGTGTGTTTACTTAGTCCCTGCCTGACCTCTCCTGATGTACACTGCCACTGTCTAATGTCTAGAGACAGCTGGTTCTTTTCTCTTTTCATATAGAAGGATGAAGCAGACATTCTAAATACATTCGTTTCTACAGCCATCTTCAGAAATATATTCTAGAGCATCCAGTAATACAAAACATGCAGATTTAAAAAAAAAAAAATCTCTAGATCATGCCAATGTTCTGCTATCTCATCTCTGATACCAGGCTGTTGAGTACCCTGAGAAAAAATTACACCACATTTATTCATTCAAAAATATGCATAGAGTATCTATTACATGCCAGATTCTCTAGTGGATTTGGACGGGGTAGTACTGAACAAGACAGACACAGTTCCAGCCCTCATGGTGCTCACAGCTGGCCCATTTTTCATGGATGGGTGTCACTACAAATTCACAAGTTTCCAGCCTGTCTTAGTTATCAAGTGCTGCTATAACAGAAATGCCACAAGTGGATAGCTTCAACAAAGTGAAATTTATTCTCTTACAGTCTAGTAGGCTAGAAGTCCAAATTCAGGGCATCAGCTCCAGGGGAAGGCTTTCTTCTCTGTCAGCTCTGGAGGAAGGTCCTTCTCATCGATCTTCCCCTGGACTAGGAGCTTCTCCGCACAGGAGCCCTGGGTCCAAAGGATGCACTCTGCTCCTGGCACTGCTTTCTTGGTGGTATGAGTTCCCCGATTTCTGCTTCCTTCCCTTTCCTTTTATCTCTTGTAAGATAAAAGGTGGTGCAGGCCACACTCCAAGGAAACTCTCTTTACATTGGATCAGGGACATTACCTTAGTAAGGGTGTTACAATCCCACCCTAATCCTGTTTAACATAAAATTACAATCACAAAATGGAGGACAACCACACAATACTGGGAATCATGACCTAACCAAGTTGACACACATTTTTGGGGGACACAATTCAATCCATGATACAGTCTAAATGCACTCTCAACCCTATCCAACAATCCTGTATGTCCCGAGACAGTTCTCTTTCCCATTCCTCAACAATGCTCTTTCAAAATACCTCTAGCCACTGCAAGCTTCTTTTCCTCTGCCTCCTGCCTTACTCTTAGGCCATGGCATCACCTCATGCTTCATGGAAATCCACTCAAATGTTATCTGCCTTCCTCAGTTCAAAACATATGTCCACTCTTGCTTCTTTCCTCTTGTCAAACTGGAAGCAGTATCTTTCCTTGTCTCAGAGATAAATCTGATAATCACCCCCCTGGCCTCCTCAGACACCTCCATTCATCAATTATCTTCACCTCCCTTTCCCGTGTCCTCAACAATTCCTCCTCTATAGATTCCTTCCTGTTTAAACAGGCTGAAGTAATTCTCAGTTAAAAGGAAAGCCCTATTTTGACTTTTCCTATTGTTACTTCCCTTTTCCCTTCCCTTCAAGGTCAAGCCACTGAAAAATTTGTTTCCATCATGGCTTCCACATCTTTACCTCCCACTCAGTCACTCTCTGCAATTTCTTTATCTTGCACAATTACTTCTCTACCAACTCTGGTTCAGTGATGACTAATTTTATAAATATCTGAGATGTTATTTTGATAAAATTAACCTAAATCAGCCACGGTTTTAAATTTTTTCCACTGAAATCAGGAGAATACACATGTGTTAGCTTTTTAGCAATTATAAGCTATCACACTGATTCAGGAATAGGCCCAGCTTGAGGAAAGCCAAGATTCACAGGTTTGGCCTTGGTCAAACTTAGTAACACTAAACATATAAAAAGAATGAGGAACTTTAAATTCCATTTACTATTAGACATTATTATTATAATATCCAATTTAAAATGCATTCTTATACCTCCTAAGCCTCATTCTAATGATTTCATAAATTGAAGAGAAGGGAATAAACAGAATATAAAAGCATACTAGGAAATGTATTTGACTGTACAATATTTGCCAGTATGATTGCCCAGAAACATCCACGGCATTATTGAATTCTGCCCATAACTTGCCTGCTCACAGATTTCTCCTGGAACTGTGTGATGACAATTTGTCTATTGTTACTTTTCTAGAATTGTACTTGTTGATGCTGCAGTGTCATATACATGAATATAGCTTGATTTATATTTTTCTTCTTGTGTTGAAGCTTGAATAATACTTTAAATAAGCATTTTGTAAAATCCTTCATGGAGGGGATTTTTTAAAGTAGTATTTGGCCCTTACCTATAATTATAATCAATCACACCTAGAAAAATGCATCTATATTTTAGGCATAATTTTCCATTTTTTATTTTTGCCTGATGTGCATTTCAGAATTTAATACATAAAAGGTATACAACTTTCCCCGGACAAATACACTATCTGTTTTGTTGTATACATCACTTTTCCCCTTAAACTTTTTAAATGTATATAGGTAATTGGTTCATTTTTCAATGATTTTCAACTTGAATTTAAAAAACAGCTATGCTAAGCAATAAAAGTTCAATGTAAAAGCCTCAAAATAATACAGAGTTTGCTAATGAGAATTCATATACAATACCAAAAAATCACCAGTTAAGATTTAAACAAATAACTAGCAGCATCCTTTTTGTGCATTCTAGAAAGTTCAACGGAATAAAAACACCAGGGAAGGGGAAAGAGGAAACTCCTTGGAAGTAATTACAACAATTAGATAACCTTTCTATTATTCAGTGAAGCCAGTGACATTCAAAATTAAAGTATTTTACCATAATTATTGATCATGTCTGTGTTTTACAGAACATAAGCACTGGGAATAAACAGGCATTATTCTAAAAGAAATGGACTTGATTACACTGAGCTAAACATATATATTGATATTGTTAACAGAAGCTGTCTGAAAATTATGCCTAGGATGTCTGGAATCTTAATTAAAATTCAGGAAACTGGTGAAGCTAGGAAGCTAGATAAAAAAGAAATAATTCCATCTCTGGCTAACTCCCAAAGGCCAAGTCTCTTCTTATGAGCTGTACACAAGACACCATGGGTAGAACACTGTTGAAACTTGTCCCCCTTTCTCACTTTGTTACCTCCACCCGCTCCCAGGGGTAAATCTAATTAAGTAAGAGAGTAGCCTGCCCATCTTCTTAAAAGTTCCCTGTAAGTTGCTTTTCCTAGCCACTCTCTTTCCCTGATTGTTCCTTTCACTAAGCCTGCACAGATCCTTGGCCAACCTTATTCTACATACCTGATGTGAGGAGATAAAAGGTCCAGATGCAAATATTGATGGCATACATATCTGTTTATTATCTTCCACATTCTGATTTTTCTTTTCTTTCTAATTTTCTACAGTTCTTCCTGTTTCTGATTTTCTGCATTCAATGTCTCATTCTTTTATCTAGGCGAACTGAAATATCTGACCTATTTGTTCATTATATCTGAGAACTATTTCTTTTTTTAATAATTTGTTTTATTTTGTTGTTGTTGTTTTTGAGAATGCCATATTTTTAGGCAAATAACATGTACCCTCTGCCTTTGTTTGCTGGCTGAGCCCTCCCCTCTTGAGTTATTTTTGGGTGCATTATGCTAATTTGTTTTACAGCAACATGTAGAAGAGGATTGGCATGATGGCACTTGTGAGGGTGCCTCGCAGGGGGAGGGTGTGGCCGGCAAACAAACCCAGAAGGTGCAGGTTATCTGTGTAAAAATAAGGTATACACAGCAAAAACATATACTAATTCAAGTTTCTACACGTACAATTCAGTGACATTGATTACATTCTTCTACTTGTGCAACCATTCTCACCCTCCTTTTCCAAGTTGTTCCTCCCCCATTAGCATAAACTCACTGCTCCCTAAGTTTCCTATCTAATCTTTCAAGTTGCTGTTTTCAATTTGATCCCATATAGATAGATCTTAAAAGAACATAATGCTCAAGGAAGACATTCTTTACTAGTTAAGCTCAACTATTATTTGCTTTTAAGAAGAATTCAGGAATATTCTTGGTTTAAGTTTTAAGGATTATCTTAGGGAAATAGTTTCAGGGTTCATCCAGCCTCCATAGCTCCAGAAATTCTGGATTCCATGAGAATTTGAAATTCTGTTATGCACTTTCCCCCTTTTGATCAGTATTCTTCTACAGAATCTTTGATCAAAATTGAGAACTGTTTTTTAATAAATTTTTCTGAAAGATTTTTTTAAACAGTTCATCATTCAGAGATGAGCATCCAGATTTACTTCCCTGGTGAGGTATTAGATGGAGTATTAAAGCTGTGTACATGGAATCCTAAAACCTCAAAGTCAGATTTTCCACATAATATTTCTAAATAATTGGATAGCTATGATTTTAAATCCCTAAACTGAAATGAAGGAACCCTGGTGGCACAAAGGTTAAGTGCTTGGCTGTTAACCAGATGGTCAGCGGTTCGAACCCACCAGTGGCTTCCCAGGAGAAAAGACCTGGTGATCTGCTCCTATAAAGATTACAGCCTAGAAAACCGTAAAGGGCAGTTCTACTCTGTCATATAGGGTCACTATGAGTTGGAATCTACTCCATGGCACATAACAACAACAGCAGTATGTTTAATACATTTTAATGTATTTACAGAAAAGTTTATCTATTAACAGTGAAGATGGTAATAGGTTGAAGGGAGATTTTCTCATCATCTCAATTTCAAAAATTTTTTTCTCCAAAGATCATCTTTGTTTTCTCTTTTTTATTCTGTTATCAATCTACAGAATTAATAGGGTCTATTAGTTATACAATAATTTATACAAGAACACTGATCACTGCTTCTTAAAAAGTGAAGCTTTGCACTTTTCTCAGAGAGATGCAGTATACTCATTAATCCCTAAATCATGATCTTATGGTAGCTTGAATCTGAAAGGCCAATTTAAACATTCTTAGCAGTAAGGTAATGTAAACATTCATCTGCAAATGCCAAGAATCATGCACTCTGATGAGTAGATTTTTTTTTAACCTGGCATACATACAAAAATTGCTGAAGAGTTATCAGCCTTTAAAGCAGTTTTACCAGCTCACCTGTCCTCCAGCATATGCCTGGATATAATTATCTGCAATTTTACTACTCATTCAAAATAAATTGCTAAAGGAGAATGAAGAACACCAATGACACAAGGAAAATATTAGCCCAAGAGACAGAAAGGGCCCCATAAACCAGAAACTTCATCAGCCTGAGACCAGAAGAACTAGATGGTACCAGCTACCACCAATGACCACCTCGACAGGGAACACAACAGAGAATCCCTGATGGAGCAGGAGAAAAATGCGGTGCAGAACTCAAATTCTGGTAAAAAGACCAGACTTAATGGTCTGACTGAGGCTGGAGGGACCCCGGAAGACATGGCCCCCAGACTCTCTGTTAGCCCAGAACTGAAACCATTCCCGAAGCCAACTCTTCAGACAAAGATTAGACTGGACTATGGGACATAAAATGATACTCGTGAAGAGAGTGCCTCTTAGCTCAAGTAGATACATGAGACTAAATGGGCAGCTCCTGTCTGGAGGCGAGATGAGAAGGCAAAAAGGAACAGGAGCTGGTTGAATGGACACGGGAAATCCAAGGTGGAAAGGAGGAGTGTGCTGTCACATTATAGTGAGAGCAGCTAGGGTCACATAGCAACGTGTGTATAGATTTTTATGTTAGAAACCGACCTGAACTGTAAACTTTCACTTAAAGCACAATAAAAACAAATAAATTGCTAATTTCCTCAGGCAAGAGGGCCAATCTACTGAACAATGTTACTGTGGTTTAGTCAGTGGAACTATGACTCAACCAAGTAAAATGTGTCAGTCAAGTTAAAGGAATCACACGATGATTAATTAAGTTTTTTGGTGGTTGATAATGCAACAAAAACTGATAAGGATGGCATGTAATTATAAGCTTCTTCCTGGTGGCATAAAGTGCAGTCCTCAGGGCTAATGAAACATTCCTCATATTTACCTATTCACACTCATATTCACATGCTGGTTAACCAGAAAGGTTAAAAGCTTCCAAATCATGGAATTACAAACAAATTTACTAGATGGCCGAGTAGTATCTACATATTTCATCAATAAATACAGGTTTATTTAATTATTCTTAGTGGCTGTGTAATATTTCATTGATATACTACTGTTCCAAAATTTATTTAACCAATGCTGTACTTGCAGATCCTCAGATTGATTCAAAATTGTCACCATTATAAATAGTCTGCAATGATGGTCCCTTGACCTCACTGTATATCTACCTAATTATCTTCTTACAATAAATGCCAAGAAGTTGTAAATTACCAACTTGTTTCCTTTGCCAAATTTCTATTAGATATCTAAAATATGTTTTTCTTATTTATGTGTAAGAGATATTTGTATATTAAAGAAATTAAAGCTTATTGTAAAATATTTTCCCTGTTTTCCATTTAATTTCTGATCTAAAATTTTAGGTCTTCTGATTTATCAATATTATTCATAGTTTCCAATTATATAATGTTGTTAGATTAAATCTACCTTTCTTTAGGTTAAGAAAAATCTATACATCAAGTTTAACATGGAGAAATGGAGAAGGATCATTTTTGCAACAAAAAAAATATATCTTTAATATATCAAAATATCTTATGTGTGAATAAGAAAATTGCAAACACCACAATCAAAAAATGGTGAAAAAGGAACTTGGAGCAATTTAAAAGAGAAAAAAAAACACACACACATTATTGATATTATAGTTTGGGAAAAGCCTTATAAATATAATTCACCTATATGTTATTCCTATTCTCTCGTGGCCTCTTTTATAGATTTAAATCTTTAACTTATCTGGAATTTTGTTGCTGTGTAAAACATAACATAATAAACCAGGTGTGTTTTCCCAAATGATTAGCTTGTTGCCCTCTGTATTAGATAACTGTTATAGAAATTTGCATTGCCTTTCCAATATATATTTTTTTCCAATATATTAAGTGGAAGGAAGCTATAAAATCCCACTTTCTTCTTCATAGTATGATTTTAAGGATATTAGAGCCAGGCAAGACTTCAGATATCAGCAACTCCAACTCTATTATTTTACAGAGAAGGAAGGTTATATAACTCACCTCAGGTTATGCAGCTACTTGAAGATGGAGCCAAGAACTGTAATCAGTAACCTATATTTTTTATTTAGTAAGAAGAATAAGGATATCCACTTGGTCTTTTGCTAAATCTAAGATAAGTGAGTTGGTATCCTAAAGACAGGATAAAAGTGAATAAAACATTGGATCAAGAGATTTCGAACATCTTTTGTATGAGGTACTTAAGAGCCATCACTACTAACTTATCTCCAACTTTATTTGTGAAACTTTAATTGGAACAGATTTTCCAAGTTTTTTTTTTTTCCAACCAAATATATTCACTTGCCACTTTTTATCTATGAGGTCACAGTAATGAATTAGGCTTTAAGATGGGCAGATCTATTCAGCAGAAAAATGGTGCTCTAGAAAGCCACAAATAATTATAAGATCTTGCCCAGTCTTTGTGAATTCTAACATAAAATTAGGCTAAAACCCCTCTGGAATGCGAGTTGTGTTTAGCGCTGATGAAATGCAAATTATAGTTTCAAAGAAGAAAGCAGTCACTGAAAAGCTAATGACAAAGTACGAAACTTCTTGACTAATCTGCTTTTTATAAAATTGAGTATTTGTGAAAAAATTACATGCTTACTTTTATTCTAAAATAAACAGAACTGAGAAGGCAAGATATAATAACATCCAACTAGCAACCTACGTGACCCTACCCAATTTCCATTTTTTAAAATACCCACAAGACAGAAACATAAAATGTCACCAGACTTGATGAATATAGAGTAATTCCAAAACTGCATCAAACATCCTTAACTATAGCATAAATAGTGCTAAAATTAGGGCCACCCTATGCTTTCCTTTATAACCAAAAAATAAAAAGGCACACCAATTTGGAAAAGAAGATAAACAATTCATTGTCCTTAAATTGTCTATGCCTGGTTCATAGATCCAGGTCCTCATCAGAGAACCGGACAGGTGTCTTCTACTGTGTGGCTGATCCTCTCTCTATGCAGTGGCCTGAGAGCTGTGTTTGCCCTCATATTTCAACATCTATTCCAAACAGAGCAAAAATCAAAGATACAGTTGATCAACTCAGAATCCATTGATCCTTTTCATTGTCTCTCAACCCCCTCGTGTTCTTACTTCTCCCCATACTCAGCTTAAATTACATTGTTAATTGCTTTAATAACTCCTTGGTCCCTTTGTTTTATTTGATTGCCTTGGAAAATCCCCAACTCTGATTCCACTGACTCTGGGCCAATACTTGTGCACCTGAAAGTTGCTGGAGAAAATTCCTTAACCAGCTGACAAATTCCTGTCTGTTTAAACTCCTATCCACTAAGTTTAAAGGGGCCTGTCTTAGTTATCTAGTGCTGCTGTAACAGAAATATCACAAGTGGGTAGCTTTAACAAACAGAAATTTATTTTTTCACAGTTTAGGATGCTAAAAGGCTAAATTCAGGGCACTGGCTCTAAGGGAAGGCTCTCTCTCTCTGTCTGCTCTGGGGTAAGGTTCTTTTCTCTTTTTGGCTTCTATTCCTAGACTCCTTGGCAATCATGTGACATGTATTTTCCTCTCCATTCATGCTTGCTTGCTTAATCTGCTCTTTCATACCTCAAAAGGATAGACTTAAAACGCACCCTACACTAATACTCTCATTAACTTAGCAAAGAAAATCCATTCACAAATGGGATTATAACCACAGGTATAAAAAAAAAAAAAGAAAACCGTTGTCGTTGGGTCAATTCCTACTCAAAACGACCCTAAAAGACAGAGTAGAACTGCCCCATAGAGTTTCCCAGGAGCAGCTGGTGGAATCAAACTGCTGATCTTTTGGCTGGCAGTCACAGCTCTGAACCACTGCATCACCAGGGCTTCAACCACAAGTATAGGGGTTAGGATTTACAACATATATTTTGGGTGGGGGAGGCCACAATTCAATCCATAACAGGGCCCTTAATGGTGCACATTAAAAATACCTCATATTGACTAACGAGGTACAGGAGTCCAGTGACAAGGGCCACAAGGCAGAAGGGGACAAGGAAGCGGGTGATAGGGAACACAAGGTTGAGTAAGGATATTGTTGATGTGTTGTGAGATTGTTAAGCATTGTCATAGGGCAACATTTGTAGTAACTGTTAAATGAGAAAACTATTTTGTTCTGTAAGCCCTCATCTTAAGTGAGAATAACAGCACAATTGGAAGAGCGTAGTCAATGTCACTGAACTGTGTATGTAGAAATTTTTGAAACGGTGTATCTTTGGCTACGTGTATTTTCACCAAAAAAAAAAAAAAAAAAAAGGTTGAGAATTTAGAGGGTTAATATGTTGTGGGGTTGTTAACCAATGTCATAAAACAACATGCGTACTACTGTTTTCATGAGAAACTATTTGTTCTGTAAGCCTTCACCTGAAGTATAATAAAATATAATAAAAAAAAATGCTGAAATCAAAAAATACCTCATATCTGTGGTTCATTCACTCTTCAATTTTCCAGTCAACTACTTCAGACTTTTCTTTTCTCTTCTCCAATTTCATCAACTTCTTCCCCCATCCTCACCCTTAGCTGAATGAGAAAAATAGAATAAATCAGAAGGGAGCTTCCATAAACTCCCCCACCACATCTGTTCACCTACCGTCAGCTTTGTCCATAAACTCTGGCTCCCTCAGATAAATTGTCTACACCCCTATCAATGGCCAACCCCTATACTTGTGGACTACATTCAATCCCACACAATGATACTGCTTCAGCAATTCTTCCCTCTCTTTTCTGCATCTATTCTTCTCTCTGCTTAATGATTTCTATCAGCATTCACCAACTTGCTATTGTATCTCCCATCTGCATGTATTTCTCTCACCCTAAAAAAATATATATAACATCTCTCTACTTGCATTTTCTCTGGCTACAACCTGTTTGTCTCGTCCCCTTCAATAAAAACTCTTGGAAATCCTTGCCTATACTTGCTGTCTCCAAGTTCTCACCTCTGATCTTTTCTTGGAGCACTTGGATGTTTTCTGCCTCAACCACTCTACCAAATTTTATCTTTGACCTCTATATTGCTAAATACAGAGGATAATTTTCTTTCTTCTTCTTATTCGAACTATCAACAGCATTGCACACAGTCTATCATTTCTTTCTCCTTGAAACTCTTTCTCCCCCTGGCCTAAAAAGCATCACGCTTTTCTGGTTCTCCTCCTGTATCCCAGGAATTGAAAGATAGTTCAATAAGGGCATTATAAGGTTGCCATTGTAAGACTTATATTATTTCAAAAATTCTAGCCAACTTAATAAGACATATGGCAGAAATAAGAGGTTAAGACATCCAAGAGGAGAAGACAAAACGATAATCTGTGGAAAATTATCTACCTAGAAAAATCTAAAAGAATCAGTGAAAAATTATTAAAACTAGTAAGAGTTCAGTAAGGGAGCCAAATACAAAATAAATATATTTAAAAGGAATAGTTTTTCTGCATTCCAGCAATGACCATTTTTAAGTATATTAAAAGAGAAATTCATGATACTATCAAAAATTTAAATTACCCAAAAATAACTTGAACACTAAATGTGCAATTCCTAAACTGAGAGAATTACAAAATGTTACTGAGGGATATAAGAGATGACTTGACAAAATCAACAGAGATAAATGCAGAAACTTAAAATAAGAAGAAAATAGCTTATGGCAAGGTTGAAGAAGACTCCTAATGTCCTCTATTACTGAAATAAATAACACAGTCCTGGGTTAGAAGCTTAAATATCATAGAGATGTAAATCTTGACAGATTAATCTACACGTTTAATAAAATTCTTATCAAAATCTCAGTACGACATTTCTTACAAGGTGTTAATGTGGTTCTCCAATTTACCAAGAAGACTGGGCAAGCAAGACAAGAGAGGGTCAGTGGAAAAACAGAAAATCCAAATAAAGTCTCAAATTTAGTTATTAATAGTGTACCAGTGTTAATTTCTTAGTTTTGATAATGGTACTATGGTCACATAAGATGTCAACATTAGGGGAAGCTTGGTTAAGGACGTTTGGGAACTAACTCTGTTTTATCTTTGCAACTCTTTTGTAAATCTAAGCTTATTTCAGAAATAAAAGTTTAAATAAGCAAAATTAAAAGGAGGAAATTCTCAAATAGATTATATTAAAGCAATTATAGAGCTACAATGCTTTAAACAATAGGCACAAAAGAATGGTATAAACAAAATAAAAGAGATCAATTTGTTATCTTACACCAATGAAGATAAAAACGATTATTCAACAAGTGGTGCTAAATGGGAGTTAATTATGGGGTGGTGGAAAATCAAATTTAGATCCTTACTGTTATGGATTGAATTGTCCCCCCAGAAATATGTGTATTAATTTGGCTAGGCCATGATTCACAGTACTGTGGGATTGTCCATCATTTTGTCATCTGATGTGATTTTCCTATGTGTTGTAAATCCTATCTCTATGATGTTGATGAGATGGAATTAGCGGCAGTTTATGTTAATGAGGCAGGACTAAATCTACAAAATTGGATTGTGCCTTGAGTCAATCTCTTTTGAGATATAAAAGAGAGAAGCAAGCAGAGAGACACGGGGACCTCATACCACCAAGAAAGCAGCGCCCAAAGCAGAGCGCGTCTGTTGGACCTGAGGTTCTTGTGCGGAGAAACTCCTAGTGGAGGGGAAGATTGATGAGAAGGACCTTCCGACAGAAAGCGAAAGCCTTCCCCTAGAGCTGATACCCTGAATTTGGCCCTTTAGCCTTCTAGACTGTGAGAGAATAAACTTCCGTTTGTTAAAGTCATCCACTTGTGGTATTGCTGTTATAGCAGCCCTAGATAACTAAGACACTTACCTAAACCCATAACAGAAAATAAAGTCAAACTGGATTGTGGAGTTCAATATTAAAAATAAAAGCTTTTTTTTTTTTCCCCCAGAACCGAACAAGAATGTTAGTAAATACCTATGATGGTTAATTTTATGTGTCAACTTGGCTAGTCTACAGTGCCCAGCTGTTTGGGCAAATACTAGTCAAGAGTTCTTAAGATGGTATTTTGTAATATGCTTAACATTTATAAACAGTTGACTCTAAGAAGATTACCTTGATAATGTGGGTGGGTTTCATCCAATCAGCTGAAGGCCTTATGAGTAAAAACTGAGGTTTCGCAGAGAAGAAGGAATTCTGGCTCAAGACTTTAACATAGAAATCCTGCAGATTTCAGGATTTCTTCCCTACAGATTTCAGATGCGCCAGTCCCCACAATCGTGTGACCTTGTGAGCCAATGCCTTAACATAGAAATATATATTATTGGTTCTATTTCTCTGGGGAATTCTGACCAACACAATACACATCTGATCACAGAATGAAAGAGGAAATTCAAAGCACAGAGGCAATGAGTAAAACTATGAAGAACGACAACAAAAAAATAGATTTGACTGAAGAAAAACTTTAAACTTTTATCTAAAAACTTCAAAATAATCGAAAGGTTAAAAAAAAAGTGGAAACTTTATTTGCCTTAAATATGGGAGATAAAAGTTTAAGGTATTATTTTATTAATCAAGAATATAAAAATTAGTAAGAAATATTAATTTTTCTTACTAGGAAGAAGGGGAAAGGACATCAACAGATAATTCCTAAGTGAAATAGAATTGGCTAACAAATACACTTTTAAATACTCTAGTCATCAAAAAAGGTAAAAAAATTATGACAGAACTTTTTCATCAACCATAATAACAAATATTAAGACAGATGACAACATCTCATGCTGATGAGAATCTGCTGGAATAGACTTTACACTGTTGGCATCATTGATGAGAGTGTAAATTATACAAGCTTTCTGGAAAGCAATTTGGCGATGTACAGAAAAAACCTTTAAAATTATCATTTCCTTTTACCTAATATGCAAGTAAAGATTTGTATATATGGATATTTGTCAAAGTGTTACTGATAATAGAAAAAAATGGAAATGATCTACATATATGCATAAGTACACACTGAGAGACTACAAGGAAATACCCAAAATATTAACAATATTTATTGCTGGTTGATGGTATTATGGGTACTTTTACTTTTATTCCTTTTGCTTTTTCAAATGTTCTAATCTCTCGCATAACATATTAATAGAATTATGTGATTCTATTTTCTTTATATTTTTCTCTGTTCCTAATGTTTATTTTTTTCTTATAATGAAGATAGAAATGTGATCGTTTACACAGAGGAAGTAATGCTTAGAATTGAGCAGTATAGGAAAGGTTTAAATCCATCTGGATTTTTAAATATTCAAAATATAAGACACCTTAATGTTGGATAATAACTTGATATTCCACAGAAGATAATAAAATAGACTGCCATATTAAATATGTCTTATACCACAAGAGAGCGTGCTGGGCCGTTTGGCATATGCTTATTCCAGAAATGATTGTATATAGTCTCCAGGATTTATCTTCGTATTTCCTGTCCATAGACCCAGACCTCTGGTTGATCAATTCTGGTTCTCCTTCCAATCCTGCCATTATTTCCTGAGGCTGCTAGGGTATGCAGGCCACTCAGATTGTTCTGGTCCCTAGGTGGCTGTGTTGGTTTGAGGATTCCTGGAGATTCCAACTTGCTCCAGGAAGGTTCTAGTTCAAGACGCCTTTTGCCCTCCAACACACAATCCTAAATACTTCCACAATCATCCTCTTGGACTGTGGGGAATTGCTTTTGGGTTCTCAGAAATAGATGACAGCTGTAAGTTTTTTTTTAAATTTTGACAAAAGTTTCGCACAGTAATACCTTCACTGTGAGTGATGGACTCCTACATATTCTATTCTATTCTATTCTGTTTCATGTTTTTTAAAGCCACTAAACTGACTTCATGAGTTTCCAACAGGTCTTAACCCTAAGGGTGAAAAACACTGAACCAGAAAATATGGAGGATGCTAGATAGCAAAAAAAACTCACAGTCAGGTGTGCAGAGATGGAGCAAAGAGCAAATCTGCACAGAATCGGGTATTCATCAGCATTGCCTCCTTTATGCAGAGTTTCTAGAGGTGGTGATTAAAAATAAACTAAGATAGTATGTAGACTTGGCATTAAATAACACTGAATACCAAAGTGAGAAGTTGTTCTCATCTTGATTCTATTTCAGTCCCTTTGATTGTGATAAATAGAAAGCCACAACTGTCAATTCTTGCTAGGGGAAACTCGTTGTTAAAATTACTTTTTTAATTGATCAGATATGCACATGGACCAAATAATAAAAATAATTTAAAATGCTTATACAGCCTTGCTATAGGCCAGAAATTTTCCTAAGCACTTTTTACATATTAATTTATTTCATCTTCATTATAACGCTAAGAACCAAAAACCAAACCCATTGCTGCAAGTCAATTCCGACTCACAGTGACCCTACAGGACAGAGCAGAACTGTCCAATAGGGAGCATCTGGTGGATGCAAACTGCTGACCTTTTGGTTAGCAGCCATAGCTCTTAATCACTGCACCACCAGAGCTCCAAGAGGTAAGTACAATTAAGATCCCCATTCTACAGATTAAGAAACTGAGATCCAGAGAGATCAAGTAACTTGTTCAAAGTCACACAGTTAGTAAGTGGCAGAGCCAGGATTTGAACCCAGGCAAGCTAATATATGCTCTTGTCTACTATTCTAAGATTTAAAGAGTCAAAAAAGCTATACAGTGAAAAGTAAGGCTCCCTTCCACTCCATTCTCACACATCTACCCACCCTCTTTTCCTTCCAGAAGACAGGTGTTCTCACTAGTTTTCTGAAACTCTTCCAGATATATTCCACACATATAATGAATAAATATATAAAACCCTGTGTATTACAAAAGAAACTTTTTCATTTAACAATCTACTTTACATAAAATCTTCCAGAGTTTTAATAGCTGTATTATATTCTATTATATTGATGCACCATAATTTATATTGTGGTACATGAAGGGGATACCTGAATGGCTAAAATGTAGGAAACACTTCTAATAAATGTTAATGGTTTCCTTGGACTGCCTGAAGCAGGAGACCAAAAAAGGGGGAGGTGTGGGAAGAGAGTATAAACATTTTTAAGCACCTCCACAGTCCCTTCTATAGCTTTAATATTTCAAATACTTTCATGATTACAAAAACAGGTACCTCCAACTCTGGATGAGTACCACCCAGCTCACAATCATTCTTTACAACTAGTTTGACAACTGTAGCCATATTCAAAACAACAGCCCCCTCAGATGTCTCTACGTGGTGATTTCACTCTCACTCATGGATTATACTGACCTCATATTCTAACTCATGCCAGTTCTTTTGTTTCTTTCCCCACAATGCCTGGTAAAGTGTACTCGAAAAATGCTGACTACCCGACATGTTTCATCAAACTTTCTGTAACTGATTGCACGACGGAATTCTATTCATACACGTGTTTCATAGAATTTCACAGGCATTGCTGGGCCTATAATTTGTCTACCACTTTCAGTTTGCCAAAATGCTCTTGAGTTCAACTGTGTTGCCATATCTAATGTATCTTTAGCGTGTCTAAGATGCCCTTAGGATCCAATCTCTTTGCTTTCCCACAGAGCTATTCTGAATAACAATACATCATTCCACAAAAGCATACCAATCACTTGGGGTGTAGTCTTGCTCTGGTCTATCCAAAAGTACTTCTGGACCCACCGAAGTTCTAGAGAAGAAGTTTACTCAAAGGAAAATAAAAACACAACGCCTACATAGTTACTTTCCTTGAATCTTTCATAAAGTATATTCTTTAGTGATATCAAGAATGCTCATTTGTGAACCTCAAATCACTTCCAACTTCGAATTCGTTTCAAAATTACACTCCAGATATATACAATATATTGCAACATTAAATAATTAACCAAATATAATGTCCAAATCCTTTTACAGAAACTTCTGATCTTGTCCCAGTGGCTACTTTTACAAATCCCAGGTTGAAAGCATTTATTAATACAAGCCATGAACTGCTAGCTTATGACTATGCTATAGCCATGTGACCTTTGTTTCCTGTTTATGTTTCCATAAAGATTCCAGTTTAAAAATATTTGGGAGTCCAAGAATTGTTCACCTTATTTCAAGTGCTAATTGCAACTAGTAATTGTTATTTTCAATCAACAAGTTACTTAATTTTTCAATACCATCTATACTTTTATTCAAATTCTGTACTGAATATATTACATTTTAGCCATTGGACAAAAATGAAATATTGGTGGAATTATAGACCTTAAGGTTAACGAGTGCAACCCTCACGGTTTACTATCCACCCAATAAAGATAGACTACAAATTCTCCAGAGCAGGAAATTCTTAAAAATATCACATAATTTCATTTCAGTGTGTCACATCGGGTTTCAATTTTATCCCAAATATTTCCCACTGCAATTTAAGTATATGTCAATTTTTTCTTTTTGATAACTCTGCAAATAGAGCTTTCTTCTTAATAATTCTTCAAATCCTTTTTAATATTATTTAAGATATTAGGACACATATGGGACTTCCTTTTTCTTGCTAAGTAATGCGTATCTCTTTAGTAGTGTTTTCCAATAGTTTGTCAGTTCTTTGCCATGCTCGTAACAAAAAGCGCTTACTGAAGGAATTAATCAAGATCAAATTCCTCTCATCATAGTCCATAAGATGGATCTGGACTGGCTAGGTCCCTCATTTTGTAATAGCAGTTGCAGCCACCACTTCAGGGAATACTTCTTATATGTCAGACACTGTTGTAAACATGGAAACACAGCTTAGTTCCTATAAACATTATAATAGCCCCATGATGTCAATACTATTATTGACTCCAATTATGGATAAGGAAACCGAGGGCTGGAAAAGTGAAGTATTTGCCCAATACTGCATACCTCATATGAAGAAGAACTGGGACCAGAGCCCGGGACTATCAGGCCAAAACCTTAAATGCCATGTTCCTGTACTGCCAAGGTAATGAAGTCTTGTGATTAATTTATATTTGGTCTCACAGGAGGTGGTGGTGGGACCTACTCCAAGGTCACATGTTGCAAAACTAATCAATCAGTAAACTGCAGGTAGACATTATTGATTTAACAGGATATAATTGCTTTTGATGAACAAGTTGCCCCTTAATACTGAAAATTACTAAAATATATCTTAACTAACAGCTGGTCAATATCTTCCACTTTTATCCTAACTTAGCCTTCATTTAATTTCATGGCTTGCTGATTCATTTGCAATTTGTGCTTCACTGTGACCTCTATATTCTTTTCTTTTTTCACCCTTAGGTCTACATCAGGCATTCCTAGCACAGTAGTGAATTTAATTCCAAATGGAGATAGATTTTCAGTTGTACTATGATTACATGTCTGCTTTTCTCTATGTAGGTACATCCATATTAATTGTATATAAAATTCTTTTTAAGAAACAGAAAACTGGTTTTCCCAGTTTTCAACTACATCCTCTACTATTTAAAAGCTTTTAGGTACCATTTTATATTTGCAGAGTATCTTAATTGTTTTGGTGGCTTTTCAAAACCAGATACTAAGCACAGGACGGATTTCTGCCAAGGGGCACCTGCAGTTAGAGGCAGAGTTGGCACTGAAACTCTGTGCTACTGAATTACAACTCCCCCATCTGCTCCTTGATCCTCCGAGCAGCACGGATGCCCAAAGGTTTAAATAAACAGGAGAACTAGATATTCATCAGTGGGGCTAAGTTTTTCAATTATCTTTCCTCTTTGAACACAACACATTATCATTGCTAAATCATCCTGTTAGACACATAAAACAGATGTAGCTAAAACACAACTGCATTAATTTTAGAAAATATCTGGGAGTTAGATGCATGGTAGAAGAATAGGAGGCTGGAATAGTATGTTGGTTTTGATAGCTTTTCTTCAAATGCAGTTCAGTATTTGGTTTGTGATGTGGAAAAGGAGTATAATAAAGAGAGAGGTTTTTTTTTCTTCAAATTCCTTATATAGAGGTCATAAAAAGAACAATATTGCGTTGATGTAATTGGTTTACTAGTTTTCTTTTTAATTAGTTGCTAACATTTAACTATTAAAAGTATTCACATAAAACCCCAGATTTCCATAGGGCACCCAAGGTTGAGTAAGGACAGTGTTGATGTGTAGTGGGGTTGTTAACCACTGTCATAGGGCAACATATATACTAACTGTTTAATGAGAAACTATTTTGTTCTGTAAACCTTCATCTAAAGTGAGAATAGCAGCCCAACTGGAAG
>NW_004444072.1:5936415-5970765 GCF_000243295.1 Trichechus manatus latirostris | reverse complement strand
TCAAGAACAGAGAGGGTTGACATGTCGTGGGGTTGTTAACCAATGTCATAAAACAATATGTGTACTACTGTTTAATGAGAAAGTATTTGTTCTGTAAACTTTCATCTGAAGTACAGTTAAAAAAAAAAACAAAACAGATTTCCAGCATCTTTTAAATCATAAGGTCTGGTGCATCCTGCATGGCTGAGTATCCATTGTCCCCAACAGACAAGGATGTAACTCCAGTTTACTACCGTCTCCCCTCACCTGCTTCACTGATTGATGTTACCTACCTGACTTGCGTCGAAGACTAAATCTGTAGCTCTGGAAGAACTAAATGAGCTCTGAAAGGTATCACAGGAAATGATCCAAAACAGCATAGTGAGTCAAGTGACAGAAGGACTCATTATAAAACCTCAATAAAATCCATTATGCAGATTGGTTAGACTATTCCCAAACTACTAAGTGGATCTAAAAACATCATAACCCATCAAAGTCCTAAACGAATCAGATCTGCCCCACCCAAGATACATTCTCCCCATACAAAAAATCACAAACATGATAAATTAAGAAATCTTAGAGAAATTACTTTTTAGCATGCCAATAAATATTACCCTATTTTCCCAAAAAGTTCTAAAAATCCTTGATTAAAGTGGGCAATTAGCCTACAATAGCATTAGTTTAATACCTGTGGAAACTGCCAGACACACACCTATTCTTAACAGAGTCCTTTGAACCAAGGGTGACTAATGGAGTAAATACAGACTCCAACACTGTGTCCAAGAAATGAAAGAAAATCCAAAAATCAACTCCTAGACCAAATTATGTCCAGAAAACACCTCCAACAAATGAGAACCAGTTGCTATCGGGTCTATTCCGACTCGTGGCAGCTCCAGGTGTGTCAGAGTAGAACCGCACTGCATAGGGTTTTTAAAGGCTGATTGTTTGCAAGTAGATTGCCAGGGCTTTCTTTGGGGGTGCCTCTGAGTGGGCTCCAACCTCCAGTCTTTTGGTTAGCAGCCAAGTGTGTTAACTGCTTGCACCAGCCAGAGACTCCCCAGCAAATGAGATAAGCAGTATAAAAAGAAATTCCCCAAAAAGAAAAGTATTCTCATCTGTTTATTTTTATACCATTTGTGAAATAAGAAATATTAGTAAGAAATAACCTTTCAGAGCTGTTCATAGATACTGACCTGTCCTCAACTTCAACAAGATGCAAAATTGTCGAGACCAAATAGAATTTAACCTAATCGTAAGTATAGCTTTCCATCATGTTGGCGCTGATTAAGGGCTTAGTTTACATTTAGGGAAGGCCCTGCCTTAAGTAGCATTTACATTAATCTGTCCTATGTTGCTGACAGAAAAGCTCAGTCATAAAGCATTGTCAGGCATTTTTATCTCATGCAAGAGCTTGCTCTCATGAACAATTATAATCTAATTAAAGTCATTAATGTTTATTCCTTTGGGAAATACACATTCATACACATCAAATCTTTTATGTTTTTCTATCTACTAAATAATTTATGTTTTGTTTCTCACTTCTAAGGCTCTTCAGGAGTTATTTTCCTGTCACCTTAAAATAGAAATGTATCCTGTGGCAACGCTTTCAATAGAGCTATTTGCAGTTAATTGAATAAAAAATGAATAATGTGTTTATTAAGAGTATTGGGAGCAGAGATGCAACTTTTCTCATATTACTGTTTCTGCTGAGCTACATGATATTAATAATTTTATAACATAATAGTAGATTAAGTTTTGAAAAGTCATAACATCTGCAGGAACATATCTTGCTAGGAAATTCTTCCACACAGTGGCAATAGACTTTAAATCAAAGTAAAACATAAATATGGTACAAAGTTTTTAGATTTTATTTTTCCTGGGAATTGTTTTCACTTTTTAAAACTACAATGTACTTTTAGATTGATATTATAGTATTTCTATGAACACGTTCCCTAGTATTTCTAGAGGGTTCTTAACCAAATAATATATTAGAAAAATAAGACAAATTGTTTTATACTGACCACTTAGCATTACACAGGCCACATACTCTATTTCAAAAGAAAGATAAAGTTAAATATTAACGACTTACAATTTTTTGTTATTATCATCCTCTTTTAACAGAAGAGGAAATTGAGGCATAGAAAGGTTAAGTAACTTGCCAAAAGTCAACCAGCTAGTAAATGATGGATCCGGAACACAAACCACACAGTTAAACTCTAATGGCTGGGCTTCTACTGTCTTTTCCTGTGCTTTACTCTCTCTTCTCCCTTATCAAAGCTGTAGTCATTCAAGTGCTGTCTAAGAATTCTCCAAACCCTCCTGCCATCCTGATGACTGCTTTTGTGACAATAACGCAAGGTAGTTAAAAAAAAATCTATGTTCAAACACCATGCCTACCATTTACAAACTTCATGGATCTAGGCTAGTCATAGGGTCCATATGAGTTGGAATCGACTCCACGGCAACAGGTTTGCTTTCGGTTTTTTGTAAGCCTCAGTTTCTTCATCTGTAAAATGGTTGTTGTTCGCTGCAGTCAAGCCAGCTCCAATTTGTGGTGACCTTAGGGATTACAGACTGAAACACTGCCAGGTCTTGTGCCATCTTTGTGATCATTGGTATAGTAAAATGTTACCTGCTCATAAAACTATTTTGAGGATTAAACAAGGAACCCATGTAAAGCACTTAGCCATATGCCTGGCTTTTGGCAAGCACTTACTAAATGTTGGCTATTTTTATTACTATGACTTTAATATTCAGTAAAGAGAAGGCATGCATAGGGTGCTCTATTAAGAAGTAAGACGTCAAGAAAATTTCCTGCATCATCAAACAGATACACAATTTTGTTTCATACAAGGTTGCATTGTTGTGAGTTGTGGTTTTTTAAGTAAATACTGAAAGTATGGGGGGGAGGGCTCTCAATAATGTGGATCTGTTCCATGCAATAGACAATGATCCTAACTCTAAAGTCTCAGATCTTTCCAGTAGGTTAGGAATACAAAACTAAATTAAAATATGATATGTTTTCAGATAGTATATAGAGTGATGGTAAATCAGAAAGATTAGTAAGAATTAAAGTCATAATGCCTTTAATTCCTTCAACATTCTTTACTAAATGTCAACAAAGGATTAAAACAACCCAAACCCACTGCCGTCGAGTTGATTCCAACTCATAGTGACCCTGAAGGACAGAGTAGAACTGCCCCATAGGGTTCCCAAGGCTGTAAAACATTATGGAAGCACACTGCCACATCTTTCTCCCGCAGGGCAGCTGGTGGATTCTAACTGCCAGTCTTTCCGTTAGCAGCCAAGCGCTTAATCACTGCTCCACCAGGGCTCCTAAGGATACTTAGAAAGAAACCAGTGTCTTGAAATAACATCCCTACGTTTATGTCCTCACTGCAAGAATATTTTTACCCAAATTTAACATCCCATCTTTTGTGAATGTCTGTTGTCGTTGTTAGCTGCCATCAGTTGGCCCCCAACTCATGATAACCCCATGCACAACAGAGCTAAACACTTCCCAGTGCTGGGCCATCCCTATGACCAGTTGAAGATCAAACCATTGTGATCTATAGGGCTTTCATTAGCTGATTTTCGGAAGTAGATTACCAGGCCTTTCTTCCTTGTCTGTCTTAGTCTGGAAGCTCTGCTGAAATCTGTTCAGCATCATAGCAACATGCAAGCCTCCACTGACAGACAGGTGGTGGCTGCAGTTGAGGTGCATTGGCCGGAAATTAAAACCAGGTCTCCCGGATGGAAAGTGAGAATTCTACCACTTAACCACCATTGCTCCTTATTGAATGTCTTTAGTGTTAGTCATTTCCCAATTTTCAATCACCCAAAAGATAAACAACAATCTTAACTAAGTAAAGTGCATTATGAGAAAATGATAAAAGGGTAGAATTACTGTGGAGTCAATAAAGTTTAAGCTTCAATGCCCCTCATTTGCATGGGACCCTTTCAGAATCCTGGGCAGGTGAGTTGGAGATACATTTAATTTGATTTTTAAAAACCAGCGGCCAATGAGTTGATCCTGACCCATGGTAACCCCGTGTGTGTCAGAGTAGAACATGTGTCCTCTATAGCGTTCTCAATGGCTGATTTTTCTGAAGTAGATTGCCAGTCCTTTCTTCTGAGGTCCTCTGGGTGGACTCCAACTTCCAACCTTTGGTTAGCAGCCGAGTGCGTTAACCGTTTGCACCATCCAGGGACTCCCAGTTTGAGTTCTGTGGTAGTTATTTACGTGGTTTGCTGTCACTTCCCTGTACAGTTAAGACACTGCTGACTCGCATGGTGTGTAAATGGCTTCCAAGAATACTCCTGTGGCAAATTACCCAGCATTGTTTTGCGAAGGTGAGAGCCAGAAGTCATATCATACGAACAGGTCTATGGTACCCAACACTGGAATTACATGAGTAATGGAGGAGAAACGAGATTGTTAATGAATGGAGCCAGAAGCTAGTCTGTGGAAAACTATCATAGAGATATGTTGGCAGTTATTGAATAAAAATATTACTTCTCTGGATTTGTGATATTCAGGTTTATTTTTTATTTTTTTGGCTTTTCTAAACTTGCAATTTGTTATTTTTTTCTAATTTTAAATAAATGTGGACCTTTGTGTCTAATTTTCCATTTTTAATTTTCTATTCTTTTACATAAAAGAGCCAAAAACTGAATAGGTTTCAAGGTCAAGTCCCAAAAATCTGGATCCACCCTAACAATGTGTAATAGAGGCCTAATTATCCTATTTTCACACTTCTTCCAAATATAGTTACCTATAGGGTCAAATGAAATCTTTCTCACTAAAAAAGCAAGCCTTTTATGAAAAAGAAAAAGACAATTATAATAATATCAAAACCAAGCCAAATTAAGAAAGCATTAAACATTCAATTATTCTTTTTAGCATGTCAGTATAATGGTCCATATCTACATTCATCATTCCATTCATATAGTCAAGGTATGCAATGATTTCATCTTTGCTAAGACCTCTTAGTATGAAAGACATTAATCTTAGTTTAGAATCAATCCTTTTGGAATATACCCACTACCTGAGAGGAAAAGTTGGAAAAATTTAACCTTGATACATGCACAAAGCTATACCTATATCCAAGCATAAATATAAATATAAAAGTCTATATTATATTTTTCAATTTCATGAAGATCAAAGAAAGAAAGGCTCTGATCCACAATTTTCCAGAAAAGTTCACTTCATTCCGGGGAAGAGTTGCCCAAGTCTGCAGTAGCCTTCACTTACTTATCACCCTGAATTATCACCCTAAAATCACTAACTTGCTCAGAGAATCCCAAGAGCTGGCATCCTTCAACAAACACTTGTATAATATCTAGTGGGCATTTTATTCTGAGCATGAAAAGCTACCTAAAAGCCCATCTTGATTTTACAGTAATTGACCTGGTTAGTGAATGATCCTGGGCTATTAAGTGTCATGTGAAATGTACTAAAATGTCACTGAATCAGTAGATGCTGCACCCATTTAACTGATTCTTGGGGGTGGGGAAAGGTTTATAGTGTTGAATTCAGTATAAAGACTGTAATTTATTGACTATACCTAGCAAAAGATCTTTATGCCCAATAAATATGGCTTTTACCTATACTCTGGCACAATAATAAAGAAAACCATAAAAACAGATTTCTCCAAAGGCTATGAACCCCAGTATTTGGCAATTGGGGGTATTTTTCTTAAATTTTGCCATTAAACTATTTTTTCCATGGACTCCTACGAGACAGCATATTGGAACTACATAGTACTCTAGCTCCACCAAGTGACAGTTTTATATTGTTGCTGTGTTGCTACTACCCATATGCTAACCTCTGAGGGGTATACTAACAAAATAATACGTTTTACATTCAACATGCTCATCCAGCTGATTAAACCTGAAGGGACTTTTCTCTACTCCTGTGTGGTTCAAAGAATAACTGCAACTGGACTTCTCAAACTCTATCCTCCACCCTGCCTTCCTAAAATATATGTGTCTGAAATACAAAATCATACCATTGAATTTTTGCAATTCATCATTTCATAGTCTGTTCTGAATTTGTGATTACTTTTGTACAGGAAACATTACGTGAAATTTTCTTATTGTACTTAGATATTTGTGTTTTAGTCATTAAAGTATATATAAGTTAGAGTAGTCATCTTATTCTTCAACAAGTCTACACAGCAAGTAAGAAAAAATCATGGACATTTTTAAAATCTAATTTTTGAAAAGCAAAAATTTCTGACTGAAAATTCCTGATTGTAAACTACAGAAGAATAGAGGATGGCATTTTTTTCATCAAATAAAAAGCTATATTATATTTCTGTTAATAAAAGTAACATGTACTCATTACTAAAAATAATCAACTCATGACACAGAAATATTTTAAGAGTAAAAAAACACACATTAATTCCTACACCCCCCAAAAAAGTAACCACCATTCCATTCTTTTTTTTAATAACACTTTGTTGTATTTTTTGTGAAAGTTTACACAGCAAATAAGGTTCCCATTTGACATTTTCTGTACAAAGTGTTCAGTGACATTAGTTACATTTTTCACAATGGGTCAACATTCTCTTTGATTGTGTTCTGGTTGTTATCACTACTACATGCTGCTGGCTAATCTCAGCTTATTTGCTATGTACATAGTTGGGAGTACAAAAATATCACCATATAATACAAGCTGTTTTATAATATGCTTTTTTCCTTAGAGAAGGGTGTAATGCATAACATTATTTTATATAGATGCATAGTGTTTCAAAATATGAACATATTATCCTTTGTATATCCAATATCCTATTGTTGACTTTTTGTTGCTGCCTATTTTCTCTAAATCAAACAACTCTGAATATGCAATTTTGCATGGTATTTATACCAGAAAAAAAAAATCTTTAAAGCAAAAGGCATTACTAGGAAAAAAAGAATCACCATTTAATGATGAAAAAGGTCATTTTACCAGAATGATGTAAAGATTTTAAACTTGCACACACCTAAAGTATAGCCTTAAATACAAAAGCAGAAAATGACAGAATCAAAAGATATTGACAAGTTTATGATTATATAGGGAATTTTTACATACTTTTGGTTATTACTATATTAGATTCTATGTTGTTGTTGTTAGGTGCCATTGAATCAGTTCTGACTCATAGCGACCCTACGTACAACAGAACGAAACACTGCCCGGTCCTGTGCCATCCTCACAATCGTTGCTATATTTGAGCCCATTACTGCAGCCATTGTGTCTATCCATCTCATTGAGATCTTCTTCTTTTTCAATGACCCTCTACTTTACCAAGCAAGATGTCCTTCTCCAGGGACTGGTCCCTCCTGAGAACATGTCCAAAGTACATCAGACGAAGTCTCACCATACTCACTTCTAATGAGCATTCTGGCTGTACTTCTTCCAAGATAGATTTGTTCATTCTTCTGGTAGTCCATGGTGTATTCAATATTCTTCACCAACACCATAATTCAAAGACACCAGTTCTTCTTCAGTCTTCCTTAGTCATTGTCCAGCTTTTGCATGCATACGAGGCTATTGAAAATACCACAGCCAGCTGAAGTGCTTGCTGAGAGTAAAAGGAATATGTAATGGATGGTGGAAGAAGGTGGTTCTAAATACCAGTTATGACCACATGACAAGTTGCAGAAACAAGGATTGTAACTGTTATGCATATTTCTTCTTTGATTTATTATACGTATATGTGTCTGTGTGGGTGTAGCAATTATTTTTGTTTGATTCTCTTATCTCATCGCTTATAAAATATAAGATGTAAACGAGGCTAGTGTGTTTTCAGTTGTATGCATTGCGTGTTAGTTGTCTCATGTTAGGCACAAGTATGATTTTATAATTGTCTTGATTTAAAGATTATATGGTTTAAGGAAATGTGTACAGGTGCCAAGGTGACAAGGGGTGGGTCTGTGATGATTAAGGCTGTATGTCAAGTTGGCTAGGCCATGATTCTCAGTGGTTTGGCAGGTACGATGTAGTTTGGCATTTATGTAATGATGTAATTATCCTCCATTTTGTGATCTGATGTAATTATCCTCCATTTTTACCTCCTATAAAGTGGTTAAGAGTTTGGTTGCTAACCAAAAGGTCAGCAATTCTAATCCATCAGGTGCTCCTTGGAAACCCTATGGAGCAGTTCTGCTCTGTCCTATAGGGTCACTATATATCAAGTCGTAATCCACTCTATAGCAGTGGGTTTGTTTGTTTTTTATAAGTAATATAATGTAATCACCTCGATGATGTGATCTGATATGATGAGCCAATCAGTTGTAGCGGAATTTCCTCATGGGTGTGGCCTGCACCCAATATATATGGATGCTCTGGCAAAGCTTGCTCTTACTCTGGATCCTGCATCTGGCTTATCATCATCTGACCTCCAGTTCTTGGGACTTGAGTCAGTGACCTGCTGTAGCGCCTGCCAATCTTGGATTTGTCAGCCCCTGAAAGCTACATGAGTCAGGAGAAGCCTTCAGCCTTCAGCCTGACCCATAGACTTAGGCCTTGTCAGCCTCTACAACTGGGTAAGCCATTTCCTTGAGATAAGTCTCTCTCTCTCTCTACATATATATGTCTTAGTTATCCAGTGCTGCTGTAACAGAAATACTACAAGAGGATAGCTTTAACAAAGAGAAATTTATTCTCTCACAGTTCAGGAGCCTGGAAGTTCAAATTCAGGGTGCTGGCTCCAGGGGAAGCCTTTCTCTCTCTGTAGGCTCTGGGGGAAGGTCCTTGTCATCAGTATTCGCTTGGTCTAGGAGCTTCTCTGCGCAGGAAACCTAGGTCCGAAGGACGTGCTCTGCTCCCAGAATTGCTTTCTTGGTGGTATGAGGTCCGCATGTCTCTCTGCTTGCTTCTCTCTTTTATATCTCAAAAGAGACTGACTTAAGACACAACCTAATCTTACAGATTGAGTCCTGCCTCATTAACATAACTGCCTCTAATCCTACCTCATTAACATCATAGAGGTAGGACTTATAACACATAGGAAAATCACATCAGATGACAAAACAGTGAACAATCACACAGTACTGGGAATCATGGACTAGTCAAGTTGACACACATTTCTGGGTAACCCAATTCAATCCATGACTGTGTGTGTGTGTGTGTGTGTGTGTGTGCTTTACTGGTTTTGCTTCTCTAGAGAACCCAACCTAAACCTAAGCCTCACACACAAAAAAATGGTAAGTCTACAGAAATTATAACAACATAATTAACAAGCTTATTTTAAAGAACATATAAAGAATACAGACCCCAACAATGAAAAAATACCCACCTTTTCAAAAATATGAAGACACGTACAAAACTTGACCATGTGCTACCCATAAAGTAAGATTCAACAATTTTCAAATAATTGTTCTTATATGGACCTGGTGGCACAGTGTTTAAGAGCTCGGCTGCTAACCAAAAGGTCCACAGTTTGAATCCACCAGCTGCTCCTTAGAAACCCTATTGGCAGTTCTACTCTATCCTATAGGGTCGTTATGAGTCAGAATTGACACGATGACAACGGGTTTGGGTTTTTTTTGGATATGGATCATAATACAACTTAAAAGTGACATTACAAAGACAATTTTTTTAACTCATTTGTAAAATGGAAATTTTCTAAATAATTCAGACTGAAAGAAAAATATCAAAATTAAATTCAGAAAATATTTTGAATTGAATTATAAAGAAAACAGTATATATAAATATTGTATTATTTAGTTTGTTAGAAAAGAAGAAAAGCTAAAAATTAATTGTTTCTAACTTAAGATATTAGAAAAATAACAAAACAACAAAGCTAAAAAAATTGGTCAAGAATAAAAGAGAGAAACCTTTCAAAAAATATTAAAAATGAAAAAAGTAGACATCATTACAGATACATCATTTCAGAGATTAAAAAGAAAATATTATAAATAACTATATGCCAATAAATTTTACAACTTAGAATGCACAAATTATAAAATTTTACCCAAACTGACTTAAGGAGAAATTTCAAAAAAACAAATTAGTCTACCAATTAAAGAAACGAAATTAATAGTCCAAAATATTTCCACACAGAAAAAACTGGCTTAGACATTCTAACAGATGAGTTTCAACTAAACATGTAAGTATTTCTTGATCCAATCTTACATAAATTCTTTCAGAGACAAGAAAAAGAAGGTATACTCCTCTACTCATTTTATAAGGCTGGAACAATCTTGATAACAAAGACATCCAAAGACAGCGTATAAGAAAAGGCAATTAATATGCAATATCACTAATGATCATAGACAAAAATATCCTAAATAAAACATTATCAACCCAAATCCAGCAACTAATTAGATAACACAACACGACCAGATTAGGTTTCTACCCAAGAATGCGAGGTTGGTTTCACATAAGAAAACCTATTAATACAATTCACCATATTACCACTTAAGGAGGAAAAAGCATATGATTATCTCAATACAATCAGAAAAAGTATTTCATTCATTCATTCAACAAATATTTCTTACTGTTTATTATGTGCCAGTCATTGTTCCAGTGCTGGGCAAAATCCTCGCCTCCAAGACATTTATACTGTATTTCAGTGAGTCAATAGATAAACAAGTGAGATAGACCATATAGTAGATGGTGTTATAGACTGTGGAGAAAAATTAAGCAGGGGAAAAGGCTGTTGAAGTACCCAGAAGGAGTAGGCAGTTGAAATTTTATTCAAGATTGTCAAGGAAGGCTTCATTGAGAAGGTGATATCTGAGCAAAGACCTGAAAAAGATAAGAGAGAAAGACTCAGAGATATATTGAAGTACGAGCATGCCAGCAGAAAGCACAGCCAGTGCAGTGGCTCTGGGGCAGGAGGGTGCCTGGGCTATTTGAAAAACTGCGTGTCTGGAGCCGAGTGAGGGAGGGACAGTTTAAGGAGTTAAGGTCAAGTGATAGGGCACACATCAGAGAGTAGGAAATGAGGTCAGATCGTGTAGGGCTTTGTAAGGACTTCAGCTTTTACGGGGAAGAAGATAGGATGATATTACAGGATTTTAAGCAAAAAAATGGACAAGATCTGATTATACTTTAACAGGATCACTATGACAAGTATATGAGAATAGACTGTAGGTGGGAATGGTGAAAGCAGAGAGATTAGTCAAGATGCTACTGCAACAATCCAGGCAAAAGATGATAGTGGCTTGGAGCACGGTGGGAGTGCTGGGGGAATGAGAAGTCATTGAACTCTGAATATACTTAGAAGGTAGAGACAATATTCTTGCTGACAGACCGGCTATGGGGTCTGGGGTCTGAGAGAAAGAGAAGCCAAGGATGATTGCATAGTTTGGCCTGAGTAGCAAAGAAAATTGAACATTTATCCATTATTTAATAATTTAAATTTTAAAAAGAAAAAAATATTTTACCGAACTACAAAAATAAAATCTTGCTGCATCTATATACATACATACATACATATATATATATATCACTCTAGGGCAAGTAGAGGTAGGTTAGATAGAGAAGGAACCTTTTCAGCTAACTAGAAAATTGCCTACATTCAACCTGTTAAACCAAGTACAGAGGAGCTATCAAGAAACTTGAAACTAGCTGACTATAATCTGCAAGTACTGGTGGATGCAGCCTGGGACCACATTTCCTGAACACTCTGTTATGGCTGCCCCATGTAAGTGCTTTCAGTCCCCCATTGAGAAATGGTTTGTATTTCAAAGGTATTTAAGTCCATTTTTTGGAACTCTGAACTCATTATTCTCATAGAAACAATGTTAGAGACAGTGTAGAACAGCCCATGGACATCCATTTAATCCATAACATAGATGAATTAAATTGTTACTAATAGGCCCACAGAAACTAACCATCATCAATAGTACTCTCTCTCAGGGAAAACTGATACCAACTTCCACCCTCAAACACCATAGTGCTTATTTCCCCTTAACGTAGCTCTAGGAATAGGAAAAGAAATTTTCCCCCACCTGCTATCCAAAGCCACAGGGTTGAGACTCCAGTGGCTCCATAAGCAACAGGGAGGAAATTTAGGAAATAAAAAGGATCCCACAGTCCTAGTCCTCTCCCAACTCCCATCCCAACCAAATCTTCAGCTAGGCAGTCTCAGACATAAACCATGACACTGAGCAAGAGTCCTGAGCATACACAGAAGCCATAATGATCAGAACTTTTGATCCATTCCCAACATGCTTTGTGAAGAAGACTTATGGCAGCCAGGTCTAGAAATGACTTTTCTGGTCAAGGTTACCATGTAAGTTTTTTAAGTTCAGTATTCAATCAAGGGCTGTCTGAACTTTGGCAAATAAATATTATCAATAGGAGGTCAGAGAATAATAAGACACTCTCTTTCCTGAGGCAGAAGAGACCAAGAATACATTATTGGGCAAGGGAGGCCCCTTGGCCTGTCATTCACAGCACAGGATTATGGGTAAATGGACTTCCTGTAGATGCTCTATGACACTCTTGGGACATAAATGGGTGACAGGCACAGTTCCTCCCATTTTTCATGGAAATGAAGCCCAGAGAGTATAAATGGCAGACTTCCAGATAGCTTTTGAAAAAATAAGTAGCTAACCTTCCAAAGTCAGTCACTTCTCTCTTTAGGTGAAAAGTCCTGCATCAACTACAAGTATTTCCTGTAGAGTTTTGCTGAAGAGTCTTTTGGGATGTGTTGATGAGGCACTGCTCAGGCCTCATGGGGAAAAAACAGCAATTTATTTCTGCATAGCTAATTATGCTTCCTAAGGCTTTTCCTAGATTTTTTTTTTTTTTTTACTGCTTGAATTAGTGATGAATTACTTGGCATATTTCTTCTGATGACACACAAAATCAAACTCTCTTACTTCCAGTGGTTTTTGTTTGTTTTTTTTTTCTCTACTTCTTTCCTAATTATCTGGACTACTCAGTAAGAGTAGTGACATCTATTTGCATTTCTCATAAATATGTGTTATATGATTTTTATACATACATGTCAGACTTACCAAATTCATCTTCCAACTCTAGAAAAGATCTACTTCATGTCCACTTTATCCTGAAATTATCTTTATGAATTATTTTTTATTATGTTAACCCATCTCATCATCACAAACAGAACTTATCAAAAATCTCCTCGAGCTGAAAGCAGTAATGGATTTTGAAATACAGTTTTTAAAAAGATGATAAATACACAATATAGAAAAGATAAAGAGAAAAAAATGTGTAGGATAGTAAAAAGAGATGCCCCCTACTCTTCAGTTATTTAAGCCACAGGAAATTCTTGTTACCCTCTCATCTGGCATCCCAGTTGAAGCTCTGTTTTAAGGCTCTCAGTATGCCAGCCTTCTCAGAACTTCACCTTATTCTAATGAAAGTAGTAATATGCACTTCAGAAATGGTCATTTTATAAGAATTCTTTCCTAAAAATAAAAAATTCCAGCCTTTCCTGACTTTATTTGTAGTCAGCTGTTAAGACCTTTAATGCTCACTGGCTCCAATGATAATTAGCTAGATGAGTAATTAAAAACAACACAAAGGGCAAAACTAGAACGATAACAATACTGGCCATTTTTCCTGATTGAGTTATAGTCCTAAGGGCTATGTGTCATTTGGAATGTGTGAAACCAGCTGGTGAGCAGATGAACAAGCCACAGGTGGTTGCACAATCACAGTGGTCAGCGGCAGGACAATGGATAAGGGAGCATAAGCCAGACCAGGGGACAAAGACAGGGACTGGGGGCAAAATGGACTTGTTTCTTTCCATTAATCACTAGAATCTGGGCTTTTTTGTTTCCTGTGACACACAATTTCTCCCCAAGTCTGAAAATGATATCTAAAAATAAAAAGCGCATTATAGTTAGGCTAGAGTCATTCTCCCATCAACCAAGAGCCAGTCATCCACGGCAACAGGGGCTGCCGGCTTTTCACAGCTGCCCCAAATCAGAGGCTATGGAGGTTTTGCCCTTCTACTGGGAGACAACAGCTGCTGTCCCGGACACCTCCAGGGCAAGTTGGTAGGACCACTGCAGAAAGAACAGAATGATCCCAAACAGAGCTGGAAAGAGGTTCTACTAAATGCCAACGACTGGGGAGAAAAAGTTAAGTCACATGTGGGTTCTTTCCGCCAGGGTCTTATTTCAACACGTAATTCAGGTATTTACTCCCTCAGCTTCTCTGCTGCCATTTTTTTTTCATATAATAAGCACTTTGTACATAATTGTTGAATGAATGAATGAGGTATGGTCAACTCTTCCCTAGTCTTGCCTCGAATCTTTACTGATGCTCAGGTTTAATAATGCGGACAGAAACTGTTTCGAGTTCTAAAAACTTTTTACAAGTTTTTGTAGGGATATACTCATGTCAGAAAATATTTATGTGAAAAGATGAACACTGTTTTTGCCACGTTAAAAAAAAAAAAGTATATTGCTAAGTCCACAGAACAGTGTATTACACGGTGTTACTATTTTAGTTACAATTATATATTCATTTATTCATTCAACAAATACTTATTGGGCATCTACCACATGACAGTCACTGTCAGAGGCACAAAGATCCTTGCTCTTGAAGAGCTTACATTCTACAAGGTGGGGTTGGGGAAGCAAGCCTGGCAATAAACAACAGGTGTAATAAAATAAGTGTGTTCCACAGTATGTTAGAAAATCATAAGCTCTGTTGAGAAAAGCAAAATAGAGCAGCCTAAAGTGATTAAGGAGCCCTGGTGGCACAGTGGTTAAAGCAATTGACTGCTAACCGAAAGCTCAGTGGTTCAAAACCACCAGCAGCTCCATGGGAGAAAGATGTAGCAATCAGCTTCCGTAGAAATTTACAGCCTTGGAAGCCCCATGGGGTCGCTATGAGAATTGACTCAACGGCAGTCAGTTCTCAAGGGTGATTAGAGATGGTGGGCCAAAGGTAAGGTGTGCCTGACCCGCACAACCAACAGCAAGGAGGTTACAGCAGACGGAGCGAGGTGAGGAAAGGAAGTCAGAGAGGTGCTGAGGGACCCCGATGATACGGATCCTTGTAAGACATTGTGTAGTTCTCTTTTTGCCATATAAATACTGGAAAGGTGCAAGCCAAAAAATAAATTTTTTTGCAAGTGACAGAACTGCAAATAATTTATATTTTCTTTGTGCTTTTCTGTGTACTAGCTTCATAATTAGGAAAAAAAGTTATCTTAATAAATAATCTTAATAAAATCTTAGAAGAAATTCAAGATATCCTAACCCCTTGTTGTCTGCCAGTTATGCAGAAGGTAGACATGAAGAATTCAGATTTTCCCTCTGGCTGTGAACACACATCTTGCAAGCCAAACCTCCTGCCGCACAGCAGGAAATAAAAAGAGCATCAACAGCCACATACAGCTGGAAGATCAGACTCACACATCAGTGCCTGCTACTTGCTAGAGCCAGTGTCTCTAGTGGTTTGATCAGACAGACTCAGGGCCCTGCCCATCTAGACCAGTGAGTCCCACCTGACCCATTTTTGCCTTAGCCACTCAATTCAACAAGTACTGGCTGAACACCTATTACCAGCAATCCAGTCTCTGCCACTGTGGATTCAAAATCTAGGAGACTGTCAGATAAACTAACAATTACAGTAATCTGTAATAAGGGATATAATAATAGTAAATAGATGGCATCCCCAGAAGAATAACCCGGGTTGATAGTGGGGAGGATGGTGAAAGATTCCAGAAGAGGGATGTCTGAGGTCAGTCTTAAATGATAAATAGAATGAGTCAGGATGATGGATGTGCAGGCAACTTAGCAGAGAAGACAGCTTCTGCAAAGGCACAAAAGTAAGAGACAGACATGGTGCTTCTGAGACATTAACGTGCAGTGAACCACTGGAGGATCTTGTTAAAATGCAGATTCTGATTCGCAAGGCCTGGGGTGGGGCTTAAGAGGCTGAATTTCTTACAAGCTCTCAGGAGATGCCAATGCTGTTGGTTGAAGGACCACCCTTGCTGGATGGAGGACCACACTCTGTGTACCCAGTGGGTTTTCAAGTTTTGCTGCACGTTAGAATCACCAAGTAACGTTTAAAAAGTATTGATTCCTCTGTCCCAGCCCCCTATATTCTGATGTAAAGAGTATGGGGTATAATCTGGGCATCAGGATTTTTAAATTTTTTTCCAGCAAAGTTTAGGAAACACTAGCACTTGAAGAGCTGCAAGAGGGCCCTGTCCCTGTAAGGGATTGGGAAAACGAAACGAGAAAGGTCAGCAAGTGTAGATCACAAAGACGCCCAATATTCTACGCTAAGAAGTCTGGACTTCAGGCTAGTGCTACACAAATAGTGGTCCTTGGACCAGCAACTTCAGTATCACCTGGGTACATGTTAGCAATGCAAATTACCAGACTCCACCCAAGACATACGTATCTGAAACTCTGAGGGCAAGGCCCAGCAATCTGTGTTTAGTAAGCCCTCCAGGTGATTCTGATACATGCTCGAGTTTAAGAACCACTGTTTTTTTCAGACCAACAGAAATGAGCAAGAGTCATGATCAAATTTCAGGGAGGAAATAATAGTCTGTTTGCGTCAAGGGATGGGAGGGTAAGGGGTAGGGTAGTAGGGGGAAGAGGCACTGAAGGCAGGGAGTTCCAGCAGGAAGTTACTTTAATAATTCATGTTAGAAATCATGAAGGCCTGAACAATGATGAGGCAATGTGGTTGAAGGGAAAGACAGACCTGAGTATCACTGAGGAGGCAGGATGTTCAGGGCTTAGTAAAGGAGAGGAGCACTGAACATACATTATAGCATTAGATCGTCACATCATTTTGTAAAATAACCATTAAAATCCCTATTTTAAAGATAAGAAAACTGAGTCTCAGAAGGATTAAATGGCCTTCCCAAGATCAGTTATCAAGGTATAGATTTAGAATTTTGAGTTGAGCCTTTCAACTCATCATTCATTAATCTTTCATTTCACAGTTAATTCAGGGAACTTCTTCAAGGCCACCCAACCCCATCCTGATGTCAAACCTCAGAGGGAAACCAGAGTTCTCCAAACAGGGAGATTATATCACAAAATCCATTTAATTATGGACAATACAGGAATGAGAGATAAGATCTTGGGGTGGTATCTGACTGCCATACCTCAGCCTCAATTGTGACATGGCTCGGATCGCGGATCCTCTCCCAGACGATTCAATGAGACCTGGCTTATTACATGACATGGCAATAAGGCAATGAAGTCTGCACAACCTAATCAGTGAGTTTTTAGAATCTCATGTATATAAGAAAGTCCCCTGTAGAAAGCACTAATCACTGGTCAGAGGTAGAGGGCAGAATCATTACATGACCACATAGTAGACAACATAGATTTGCAGTTAAGGCATAAGATTTGGAGTCGGACCTGAGTTTGATTTTCAAATCTATACTTATTTCTATCAACCTTGGGCAAGCATCTTAACCTCTATGAGACTCAAGATAACATGAGGAAAATAAAACCTCCTTCATAGTATATTTGTGGTGATTAAATTATGTTAACTATTTTAAAATACATCGGACACTCTCTTAACTGACCTTCGTTAGACCCATTCACCAAATTAGCCAATGATCTCCATTCCTTCTGTAAAATATATTGATTGGTGCCCATGATGATGCTAAATGCTCACATCCAGGAGACTGCTCTTTAATATGCTCTTGATTGAACTTCCACTCCCATGATTGAGTTACGTGCTTCCCAAGAGTGAGTTGTATTTATTCCACAACCTGTTTATGCCACACATGCTTGATACTATAATCATAAAATTGTGATGAATATTCTGTAAACCAGTAACATGTGAGTGAAAAAAGAGATTTGCTGTTTCTATGAAAACAAATTGAATGCTTTTTAGTTTTTAAAGTGTTGATGCTGAATTAGGTGAGGACCCTTCCCACTGCCATCGAGTCGATTCCGACTCATCGCAAGCCTGTAGGAGAGAGCAGAACTGCCCCCACAGGCTTCCAAGACTATAATCTTTATGGAAGCAGACTGCCACATCTTTCTGCCATGGAGTTGCTGGTGGGTTTCTATTAGCAGTCAAGCACTTAACCATTGCACCACCTGGGCTCCGTAGGTGAGGACCAGCAACTGTAAAAAGACTGGTGATGGGAGCAGCCACAAAATTCTAGAATTTGCTACTCAGATTGCTTCCAATGTGTCATTATGTTATCACTTTGTTTAAAGAAACCAAAGCAGGAAACAAGAGATGGTATATTATAGGTACGCTTCTGTAAGAAAGTCATGCAGAATTCCAATCAGTGGACCTTATTCAAAGAAAAGGACTGGGGGCTACATAAAAGACACTGATAAATGGTTATTTACGTGATTGTAATTAAAATATTGACGGTATTGTTGTTGTCAGTTGCCATCAAGTCGATTTTGACTTATGCACAGAGTAGAACTGTTCCACAGGGTTTTCAAGACTGTGATCTTACTGAAGCAGATTGACAGAACTGTCTTATAAGATGCCTCTTCTTGGGTTCGAACTGCCAAACTTTCAGCTAGTAGTCAAGCAATTAACCGTTTGTGCCACCCAGTGACCCATTTAAGGTATGGGAGCGTATTTTTTTATGAATTTTAACATCAACTGATTTTTTAAAAACTAATGTCTAAAACTGGAACGGCCCAGACTTCAGTGCTGGAACCTCTTCTTTACCTACACTCACTCCTTTAATGATGGCATCCAGTTTCGTGGTTTACATAACTTTTATACACTGATGACTGCGAAACTAGTATGTCCAGCCAGACCACTCTCCTGAACAGACTCTCTCTCTCTTTCTCTGCATATATATTTTACATATATACAGGGAGAGAGAGAGAAAGAGAAACCCACACACACAGCCAACTAGAATGTGAACTCCATGAAAACAACAATTTGTTTGTTTTGTTCATCCTCTGTATTCCAAGCTCCTAGAACACTGACTAGAAATTCATAGTCCCTTTATAAATGTTTGTCGAATGAATGGATCAGTCAGTCAATCAACTAACAATTTGTCCTGGCCATTTTGAATAAGAGACTTCTACCCTACGTAAAGAACTTGGTATAACATGCCAGAATATCAATAGATGACAGTTTTTATTATAATATATATTTCCCTATAGCAGAATTATGGCAAATTTTTCTTCTATAAAGGTCCAGATATTATATAGTTTAGTCTTTGTGGCCCATACATTCTCTGTTGCAACTACTCAAACTTAACACTGTAGGTGTGAAAGAAGCCATAGACAATAGGTAAAGAAAAGGTCATGGCTGTGTTCCAACAAAACTTTATTTATAGAAACAAGCAGAGGACCATATCTGGCTTATGGGTCATAGTTTACTAACTCTTGTCCTATAGCAGAGATTCTGAGTTTTGTTACTGAGATATGTGCAAAAGAATTGCCTGTTGCATGCAAAGCAAAAGCAAGAAAAGTAGCCAAATCCCTCAAAATTGATGAAATAAATGTTAAAACAATGAGAGACTGATGTGACCAATTCACTAAGATTATCATTAAGTCATTTTGGCATAGTTTGCTGTATTTTTACTCAAATAACACACACCTTCTACATTTGTTTGCCACCCACACCCTCCCCCAACGAGGTATTTTTGTAAGTGTCATTATGCCAATTTTTTTTACCTGTTGCCGTGAAAAAAAAACTGGCATGGTGCGCTTACAAGAATGTCTTGCAAGGGAGGGCGTGGTTGGCAAACAAATGTAGAAGGTGCACATTATTTGCATAAAAATACAGTAATTAGTAGCTTTTTGTATTTCTTAGAAATAATGGCGCATCTGACAATCGATGAAGTTTTGATGAAATATGGTAAATTATTTTCTGTTTGAAATAGCTAGAATAGTTTCAATTTCCTACACAGAGCTTTAACTGATACAGTATACATTTATATAACTTTCCCAGGAGACCCTAACTATATTCTATCTACAACATTCCTCTGATCTCTGAGTAAATTAACATATAATTTCAAAAAAAAACAGTTCAGGTAACAAGCTCTTTTGAAACAAGAAAAGCCTAAAAGCTACCACTTCTATATATCATTGTTTGAAATTATTTATTTTACTTATCTTATTTAGAATCTATTCAGAATAGCTGAGCAAACTTTGATTCTCTATCTTATGGAATCTGCTTTATCCATTTTTTTTTTTTAAACTAGAACTATTTCCCCATCTAATTTTCCATTTTTTTCTCCAGGATGATCAATACTAGCTCAGCGATCTGAACTGCAGCTTCTTTCAATATTATGAAAATGTATTTATCCTTAATTAAGTAAGGAAGCAGATTCATTTAGAGTATCTACGTGTACCACATGTAGGAATATCTCAGGCAAAATGGTCCACTCACAGCAACACAGACTAGAGGAGGAAGGAGTCAGAAATGCATAAGATTTGTGCACTCGAGAAGAACAAGGGAGAGGGAACTAACTCAAAGCAGGCTCACTTCAGAAAAGAAGACAGATGGGCAAGATACCATGTCCAAAGGCATAATGAAAGTAACTTGTCACAATCTTCAGTTAGATCTATCTTCCAGTTCAATAATTCCATTTTCAGCTGGGTCAAATCTACTATTCAATATATCCACTGGGTCTTTATTATCAGTGATACTATTTTTTATTTCTAAAAGTTTTAGTTGGTTCTATTTGTTTTTTTTTTTTTTCCAAATTTCCTTGGAATTATTAATAGTTTCTGGTCTTTTTCTCAAGCTTTAGATTCCCTACTTATATCGTTAACCATTTTAAACATACTTATTTTATCTTTATTCTTCAATGGTTCTTTTATCTGCAGTTCTTATTCTTGATGGTACATTCCTTCTGTTTATTGTGTCTGCTGATTCTCAAGTGTAGTATATTGTTTTCTTATATGTTTTATAATTTTATACTATGAACTCAAAAGCAGCAGGACTACATTGGTAGGAATCCTGTACTATCTGGATTGAAGGTATTCCTCCAAAAAGATATGACAGTTACTTTTGCCAGGTGGCCACAGTTTTCACAGGTTCAGCTATCTCTTATGTTAATTTATTTCCAGAGCCACACAGAAATATTTTAATCCAAACTCTGGGTGAGGATAAGGATTAAGGATGTAGTTATGAAATTTCAGGAGAAAGTTTTTTCTATCCAAATTTAAACCAAGACATATAAGCTTCCTTGAGACACTATTTTGTACCAGTAGGTAGTTTTTTGGGATTTTTTTAGTGTAAATCTTCAAAGGTCTCAGCTTTCTATGGAGTAATAAATCCAATCTTTAAACTCATGTAATCCCAAGGTATTGTCACCTGTCCTTATGAATGCACTAAAATCTAAGCCTCTATGTAACTGACACAAGGAATTCGCTCCTCTATCCTACTTCCACCCTCTAGCCTGTCAAAGTACCATCCACTGTGCTTATGGCCCTGGTTTTCAGTCTATACTTCATTTTTAGCCTTTGGGGATTTCTTACATGCTTTCTGGCTCCACTATGCATTTAAAAAGATGTTTGCTATATTTTATCCAGTATTTGTAAGTGTTCTATAGCAGGAAAATTTCTGGGTAATCTAGTTTTACATATTTCCAGAAATAGAAGAAGTATAAATGACAGCACGAAGCCATAAAGATTAGTAGGATATGTTAAAACTGAGCATCTCAAAACGAAGAAAAACCACTACAATTTTTCAGGGATATGTAAAATCATGCAACACTAAATACAGAATTTTACAAAGTGTCATGAAATATAGTAATAAATATTTAGAAGCTTCTTTTGAGGTTTCACATTTTAAAGTAAAGGTAAAAAGTCACCTCCATTGGGGAAACACTTATTCTTTCTGTTACAGTAAAATTGGCTGAAATAATATAAAGAGAAGCATATGGTGAAACCTAAAATGCACTTCTTTGTCAGCAAATATAGTTGGATGATATATAGAAAGCATTACAGAAGAGTGAAGAAACAAATGTTGGAACAAATTACGTAGTGTTGAAGGTTTGCTATATATTTGGATGAAAGCACTGATGTTTCTAACACATTCCAGCTTATGGTATTTTCTGGATTCTGTTTCCAGTAATAAAATACATAACAAACTATTTTGGGTGAGCCTCTACAGAAAAAAAAAAAAGCAAAAAATGTTTTTCCTCAATAATAATTTCTTTTAGAAAAATTATGCTATACAGATCACTGTGGAGCAACTATTTTGACTGGAATTTTTTAAATTCCAAAATAGTACAGATATAGTACCCCACATGAAATGCATTCCCCCTACTATTAATAGGTAAGCTATTGCAGCAAAGATGATGAAGCCATATAAGTGCAAAGTGCTACAAGGAGCCATGGATATGATTAGTTTTATTTAAAAAAAGAGAGAGATACCTAAGAACTTTGTGGGCTCTTTGCACTCCTTTACGGAGACTAACTGGCTATGCTCCCTGGGAAGCAGATTCGCAGAAAACAAGTTGAATACAGAAATTTTATTGGGGAGTGCCCTCAGGATCAACAATTATGAGGAAGTGAAGAAAGCAGGATTGGGTAGAGGGAGAAAGTAAACTGGGATGCAGTTTCCTCAATATCCTCGAAGTATTCTCTGGGGAGCTGTGGAGCTGGGTGGCCCTTCAAGGTTGCCCCACCTTGCAGCAAGCTGACCAGGCCTTTATATCCAGCACTGACTAGTCATTGGATAAGAGCTGCCCCCTGGGAGGGAGTGTGACCTTGGGTGAGTGTCCTTCTTACAGTGGGAGTTGTCAGCCATCAATATAGTACACAGCATCCACTAAAATAATCACATAGAGGATTGTAGGTTATATTGTGGAAAAATCCTTAAAAGCGTTGGCAAGCTTATAGATGAGTTATGTATTTTTCTCTTACAAAATATCCAGTGATCCAAATTTGTCAACCTTTGCTATAGTGGTAATTAATGAGACTAGAATGACACCACCCAGAAAAAAATTCAATCTAACAATAAATGAGAAAATAACTACTTCTTAAAAGATATTTAAGCTATGGAGAGAGCTTTTTGGAAACAAAAGCTTGTGAATGTTTCCATTATTACATGATGCTGTTTCTGAAAATAATATAACCTATAAAAACTCTAATACTTGCATGTAAGAAATCTGAAAAAATTTTTTAACTTGTTAAAAATCTCCAATGTTTTCAGTATATTTTAAACCTAAATGTTGAAACTATAAAAACTGCAAGTCTTCAATACATGAAAATTTCCTAATTATTTGTTCAACAAAAATATTTACATGGTTTTGGGTTGAGTTTGAAAGATGAGTATTTCAGTTTAGAAAGCACAGTCAATTTCCATTTGGGTTTACATACCTTTGGAGAAGATTTTTCAACTATGACAGTCATCAAAACCAAATAAATTGAAACCCTAGACTTTAAAATTGCTTTATCACAAAATGCTAAGCCAAGTTTTTTTAATTGCGGTGAAGCATCTGCTCACACAATGATACAAGGCTTAAAATTATGCACTTACCCAGACACGATTCAGTGGCGCAACACTATTTGACTCTCACAATAATGCCAAAGTTCAAGCGCCTATTCACTTCTTCCTCAGACCCTACTACTAGACTGTGGCTGGTTACTCTTGCTGATTACTTAGCAAGTAGTCTCCAACCCTTTAACTTCATGTATTACCATCAATAAAAAAATTGTAAGCATGCACTCGTATTTGTTTATAAATTATATGTATGTGCTACTATTCTGATAAATTATCTACACTACGTAACTTACACAAAAGTAAAAATTAAAAAGGATAAAACAATTCCTGCCCAAAATGTATAAATCATGAGGAAACATCAGGCAACTCCAAAACAACGGAGATTCTGCAACGTAAATGGTGTTTACTTTTCAGAGACGTCGAGGTCACGAAAGACAAAGAAAGACTTAGCAATCGTTTCTTGGAGTGAAAACTTAATGCAATGTGTGAACCTGGATTGGATCTCGGACAGGAAATGTTCAGAAAAGATGGGCAACCTTGGAGAGGGATCTGTGGGTTAGAAGGTAATGTTCCATAAATGTCAATTTCCTAATTTTGATTGGGGCACTGTAAACACACCTTTAATATTAGTATATCAGGGCATCATGCCTGCAATTTATTCTCAAATTATTCAGGGGGAGAAAAAAACAACATAGTAGGGTATGTGTGTGAGAGAGAGAGGGAGGGAAAGAGGAGGGGGGTACAATGTAGACTCCGTGGACAATGCTAAATTGGAAAACCTAGCTAAGGATATACAACGGTCTTTAGTTCTTTGTAGTCTTTTTGCAACTTTTCTGTAGGTTTGAAATTATTTCAAAATAAGAAAGGTTAAAATTTTTATCTAAACGAGACAGAACAAAAACACCCTTTAAAAAGATGAGAGAAAGAAACTGGCTTTAAAATATTATATTTATTAATAGTACAAAATAACGTTTCACTTTTACTAAAATACTAATACCATTCTTAGTATGAGAATATTGAAAATTATAGCTATTTACCCTATGCTCTTCTTTCTGAAACTTTTCCAGTGGAAAACCTTCAGTGATCATTTTATTAAAGAAAAAAATTAAGCTTCCAGATTGTAAAACCAATCCTTCTCTTAAAATGTTATATTTAATAATATAAAAGTAACTATTTAGTGGTTAACATTTAATATTTGAGAAGTAATGAATCATAAGCAATTTAATAAATACATTTAATATCTATTCATGTGTGTTCAAAATATTTAAATTATTAAAACAATGTTTATATTTTCTTATGAAATAGAAATGATTTCCTATAATAAATTCAAAATCATGAACATGCTCTAATCTTTTTTCACAATCCTGATTGTCTCTCTTGTCTCTTACTGTCCAAAATGGGGTGACAGCCTCAGAATGTCATGATTTGAAATACTATGTAGGAGGAAGTGATACATTATTTAAAATTGTATAGTTTTAGCTACAAAAATTGTTCATCTCAGCCCTCCTTCCCTGCTCCATCCTCGTTCTATCCCAGAAGAATGGGAAATGATACAGCAGAGTTATCATTTAGCAACTCAGTGTCACATAATTATAAGCACTAAATCCCCTGCTGCCTCCTCCTTTCAGCTCTTCTGACCTTCCCTGACTGCTGCTGGCTCACAAAAGGGGAGAGTCTCCCATCAAGAAAACTGGGAGGGAATCCTGCACTGACTTAGGAAAAGCAGGTGAGTGATAAATACATGATTGCTTGAATTATACAAGCACAGAAAAATGCAAGTAAACAAAAATTCTGTGTTTAATTTGAGCATTTTCACCAGTATGTAGTGCAAGTTTCCATAATGCAGTGAGGGCTTGTGTAATTCTGAAATCAAGCTCCTAAATGACACTACAGCATGTCTCCCCACAACAACGTCCCTTAAACACTGAGAGCCATTTAATACTGTTACCTACAAATAGTCATTCAGGAGTTTGTCAAAATTTACTGTGTATATGATGTTGTTGATGCTGTTTTCTACATGCAGAATTAGCTAAGAAGAGAGCTCTGTGCAGTAAGTCACTGTTCAGCAGTTTGCCCATGTACAAGCAATGAACCATAAGCATCACACATGAATACTCATCCATGGATATTCAAGATCAAGGTTCCTTGGGAATTCTCTCACAGATGTGGAGAAACTAAGAATCTTGAACACACACAAAAATCACTTTGGCTGCAAATAGAAAAACCTCATAATTACAAGCAAGCAGTATGATTTGGCTGAGTTAAGATTGTTGCACTTCTTGTATCATCAATTTGCATAATGATTTTTCCATATGCAAAATGATAACAAAATAGCCAAAGATTTTTGTCCATGATTATGTTTCCCCTAATATAAGAACTTGAATTACAATGTCTTAACAAAGAACATGGCCAGAATGTTGTGAGACTGCAGATACCAAGGCACCACGTAGGAAATTAGGAGACACCAGCCTTAAGATATAGCCAGTGTTATGGATTGAACTGCATCCCCTTAAAATATGTGTTGGAATCCTAACCCCTATACCTGAGGATATAATCTAGTCTTATGAAATCTAATCACTTTCCATAATGCAATCTACTATAATACAATCAATCAACTGAGATCGTATCAGTGTATGATGGATATTAAACCTAATCACTTCTGAGTTATATGAAGAGCTGTATAGGCACAGAGATACGCAAGCCTGCAGACACAGATGCTACCTGATGACATAGGTGGCAGATGAATCTCCAAGCCCAGCTACTCCAAGTATGCCAACTAGTAGAAGCTGAAATAGGCAAAGAAGGACCTCCTAGAACCACACCCTGAATTCAGACTTCTAGCCTCCTGAACTGTGAGAAAATAAACTTCTCCTCCTTAAAGCCACACACTCACGGTATTTTTGTTACAGCAGCATTAGGAAACTAAGACAGCAGGACATTGAAAATTTAAATTTCATTCCAATAGCAAAGCTGGAAGTGGTTGGGGGTACAAAACCCACAGACTGTTTCCTACATTTGTCAATACCTCCAACCAAAGACTGCTAGGAACACACCTGTAGTTGAAAAAAGTTAGGTTTATTGACTTGGTACAAAAAGGGAGAACACACCTCATGGGGAACTGTGGGATATCTCAGTAAGGGGTATTAAAAAGGACTTATTTTAGGATTTCGGCTTGTGTTAGGTGACATTAGGGAGAGCACAGGAAACAGGGCTTTCTTTTACATTGGATGTTATCAGGAACAGAAGTAATTCTATGACTGGGTATCTTAACATTTCTTACCCAGAAGGTGAAAACAAAGGAGTGAGGTTAAAGCTGTCTTCATTAAAGAAGCAGCAGTCGTGTACATGAGCCAGGATATGGGGATGTTTGGTCATTTTATGGTTTGGATAATATTCATGTTTTTGTCTGTGTTCAAAAACGATTATGAAGTGGTCTTGTTTTTGTCTTGATCCATCACAGTCACAGAGTGGCCTGGTCTGGTGTTGGTGTTTGTATTCAACAGAAGAACATCACGGCCTAGCTGTGTGGGCCAGGCCCGTTCCCAGCCATCAGGGGCTGCTTTTCTCTTTCTCACACTGACAGGATGTGTAAGTGCTTCAGATAAACTTCTGGGAATACTCAGTGTTCAAGACTGGGACTACTTTTAGACAGATGATATCCCAATGTTCATAAGAGATAATGATGTACTAGACAAATTTTCTCAGGAATGATAAAATATGAAGTAGAAAATATTTCAAGAGGTTATTGGGTTCAACTCCTTGCCTTCAGGGATGATTTTCCTACCTTATTTTAAAAGCTCTTCATCAGTGGCATCACTAGGGTTGGTGTCACCCAGCACAGTAACTTATGGGTCCCCCTCCCCTCCCTGGCCCAGAGTGAGCCGGGCTGGCCAGGGAATCCCCCCGGTTGGCAGAGCGACTCCCTAACCTGCCCCCATGCAGGGTGGAACACCACACCACTACAGTACCCACCCCTCCCAGCCCTGCCCCCGGCAACTCCCCACAGCTCCTCCCCTCTCCCATTGGCCAAGGTGGAGACCCTCCTCTCTGCCCAATGGCAGGTGCCATCGCCCAGCCACCACACACCCTAACTGGCAGGTGATGGGGGAGGGTGGTGACGAGTTAGCACACTGAATGACACCAACCCTAGTTACTAGCAGATGACTGGGGAGGTGATGTGATGAGTTCCTGAACTGGGTGATGGGTGACACCAACCTTAGTGATGTCACTGCCTTGGTGGCCCCTCCCCCAGCAGCATACCCACTGCCACCACCACAGACCTTAGGGTCATTTGGTGTCACCCCCTCTGACAATGGCAGGGGTGTGGTCTGGCTCTCCCCATACTTCCCCAGTGACACTGCTCCTCATATAAAACCTCTACAGTTTCTATTGGCCAGTCTATTACTATAATAAAACCAAAAACCAAACCTGTTGCCCAGTGGAGTTAATTCCAACTCAAGGAATCCAAAATCCTCCTTCATTAAAATAGAAGGTGATTTCTTCCTTCCTCCTCTGTGGAGATAGGAGACAACCAGCCAATAACCTCTTCATAATACTTTCAAACATAAAACCTTTGCCTTCTCTTCTCTGGAAAAAGTAGCCTCCCTTCCCAAGGCAGATATTTTACTTCTCTCAAATTGGTCGGCTTCTTTCTATCTCTGCTGCCACCACCTTAGTTTAAGCCTCAATACTGAGTTAAATAATGTCGTTCAAAAATTTATATCCACCTATGAATGCGGCCTTATTTGGAAATAGAGTCTTTGCAGATGTAATCAAGTTAAGATGAGGTCATACTGGATTACAATGAGCTCTAAATCCATTATGATCATTGTCCTTATAAAAACCAAACCCATTGTCATCAAATCACTTCCATCTCATGGAGACCCCATGCGTTACAGAGTAGAACTGCTCCATAGGGTTTTCTTGACAGTAATCTTTACAGAAGCAGATCACCAGGCCTTTCTTCTGGGGTGGAATGGGTGGGTGTGAACTGCCAACCGTTAGATTAGTAGCCAAGAGAAAATGGTTTGTGCCACCCAGGAAGACTTTATAGGAAAAAGGCCTTTAAAAAAAGTATCCTTATAAGAAGATGGAAATTAGGACACAAAGACACAGACACACAGGGACGAGCACCATGTGACAATGGAGGCAGAGACTGGAATGACGCATCTACAAACCAAGCAATGTCAAGGATTATAGGCAACCATCAGAAGCTAGAAAAGGCAAGAAGTAGGGACAGATTACCCAATAAGCAAGGTACACATGAGCTTACTTATGCTTACTAACTAATCCGTAGTCACAATTTCACCTATTTTTCACCACATCAAATGGTGAAAGCCATGTGATATTGTGCACTACAGATTAGTAAATAAACACAAGTAAGCCCATGAGTGCCTTGCTTACTATAAACCCGTGTGTACCCTGCTTGCTGGTTAATCCACCCCTGCAAGGAAGGATGCTTCCCTACGGCCTTTAGAGGAAGCATGGCCCTCCTGTCGATACTTGATTTCAGACTACTAGTCTCCAGAACTGTGAGAGAATAAACTTCTGTTGTTTTAAGCCACCCAGTTAGCAGTACTTTGTTACAGCAGCCCTAGGAAACTACTACAGTCCCGGTCATTTCTTGCCTGGCATACTATAGCAGCTTCCTAACTGGTCTCCTGCATCCATTCTGGCACTGCTCCCCACAATGCTTCCACAATGCTGCCAGGGTGATCTCTGAGCTCATTTCACTCATATGCATTGACTTCCCCCACTGTTTTTAAGGCAAAATCCAAACATCTTAACGGAACCTAACCTTAACAGAAGGCTCTGCCTTACTGGCCTTTGTCTACATCACCAGTTACATTCTGCAACACCAACGCTTCTTTGTACTCCAGCTATACTAAACATCTTTTCATTCTGAGAAACCCATGACTCTTAAACCTCAGGGCCTTAGCACACGTTCCTTCTTCCTGGAATGCTCTTTCCCCTCCCCTCCACCCCCTTTTTACCCAACTATTCAGCCTCCACATGTAAGTTTAAAGATCAGGTCTCCCTATTAGATGCATTTTTAGCATCCTGGCCTTCTTCTACCATGCATCTCAATTATAATTAACTAACTGAGAAATGAATTTCAGGCAGTCCACAAGTTACAAATGAGATCTGTTCCTCAGTGTGTCTAAGAATTTGTAGCTAAGTTGGAACAGGTGTATATGGTTCTTACTTAGCCTTACTGTAACGCAACAAAAGGCTTGAAGACTTTCAATGATTTAAAAGCTGCACGTGCAGCAAGTGAAGGTGATTGTGATGAAGAATTTGTTGTGAGTAGGGGTTGATTCAATCATTTCAAAGTGAGGGCAAATTTACAAAACATTAAAGGGCAAGTACGAGTTGTCCATAAATCGGACATTCATAACCCAGGGACTGCCTGTACTTAATTCATTTGCCTTTATGAGAGCAGTGACTATCTCTGTTTTATTCATCACTGTCCCCTTAGGGCCTATTTAATATAATGACTTTATTGGGTAGGCACTCAATAAATATTTGTTGAAAATTTACCAAAGACATTTAATAATTTATGAGCTAGGCCCTCTTCAATTGCTACACATTATTTTAAAAACTAGAAAAAGCACCGTAAAAGTATTCTAACATTCTGAACATAGCAGTAGGATTTCATCCAGGACCCCACAGGTCGTATTTAGATTAAAATAATAATAATACTTTATAGTATTGCATGATTGACATATTGATTTAACCACCAGCTCATTCCACTAAGATTTGAGGTAAAACAGTAGTTTATCCTATTATTGGCCATAATTCAAGTTATTGTGCCCTAGACCTGAGTTCTGGTAAAGGCCTTAAATTGTGTCACTCCCTAGTCCCTTTGTTAGGATTCTCTACTCTCTTTTAATTATATTAACAATTAAAGTATTATAATCAATATTCTTCATTATCATATTAGGCTCTTTTCACACATAATTAATTTAATCCTCACTATCCCATGGACTAGGAATTATTATCCCCACGGTGAGGGCCACATAACTAGATGAAACCAGAACTCAAATCCAGATCTTCTTTTGCCAAGTCTGTTCCATTACAATAAGCCTGTAGGAATCAGAAGTCTTCCTGGGTGGTGACTGGAGATCTTAATACCCACCTAACTCTGGCAGGCCTCCTTCCTGAGGCTGGACCCTCCTTCCTGTAACCCAGCAGCTAAGCGATGTTCTAATTAGGGATGTGCAGATTCCCTTCCTGGAATCTGACTGCCGATGGATTGCTACCTGGAAGTGCTTGCTGCCATGCCCTGATCACCAGGCCTGACTGCCTTGTCCTGATATCAGCCTGAGCTGGTTCTGTGGTTACCGTAACCTTTGACTATTATGCCTTGTACTGCCTGGCTCTCCGAACCCACACCAGTGTTTGCAGCAGCTCAGGTTCCACTGTACTAGCCACTAGCCCAAATCCAGCTTTTCAAACTTCCAGTAGGCCCCCTAGTAAACATGCTTCCAAAGAGGAAAGAGAGAAAGAGAGAATTACTGTGTGTGCACGTGCTTCTGTGTCTGTATTGGGATGGGGTGGAAAAAGGTATAATATGATTGAAATTCTTGTTAAGAAGATAAAACACACAAATGATACAAATATAAACAACAGACAATACAGTCCAACGTCAAAATGTAGCATTCAAAGAAGACATACTATGTGCAGTCAGGAAGGGAATACATAAATAATGATCGGAGGGATTCTCTAGGAAGGTTCAGAAAAAAAGTGTGACTTGAGTTAGGTCTGGGTGGGTTAGAGATAAGGGGCTAGATTATAAGGGCATTCAATGTGTTAAATATGTGTTTCCTAACTTAAATTATATGTGTGACCCTATCATACATATAAACTACTTGTAATGCTATTAATATTTTTCTTTAAATTACTCACCTCTTCTACTAAAATTTGTCAGAAGAAATTTTAAACCATTACTTTTATATCACTACAAATGCTAGTTGTATTTTTTAATACACATTAGACTCAAAATATAACAAGTAAATTTTTTAAAGTATGTATTCAAGAACCACTTGAAGTCATCTCACATACCAGCGGTGGTATGCTGATCACACCTTGGGAAACACCAACCCAAATACTTGTCAACAGATGCATAGCTGCTCTAGGCAACAATTTCATAAGTTTCTTCTTTTCACCCCCTCCCCAGAACCTTCTCCCTCATCCTCACGCTCATACAATCTTCTTAAAAGAACTTTCTATACTCACTGTCTCCAAATTCCTCTCCTCCCATTTTCTCTTAAAGCCACTCCAATCAGGCTATCGCCCTCTACCACTCTACCACTTGACAGCCAGACACCGCTGCTCATCAGTTTTCTCACGCCTTACTGAACACTCTGGTTTCTTTGCCAAATCCTCCTCCTATGGTCTCCTCAACCTCTTAAAGTTGGCGTGCCCTCATACTTAGTCCTCTTTCCTTCTCTGTCCACACTCACTCCTTTGGTGATGTCCTAAGTCATGTTACCTTAAATACTGTCTATAGGCTGATGACTCCCAGATTTTTATCTCCAGGTCAGATTTCTCTCCTGAACCCAAGTATGCATATGTAACTGCTTACCTGACATTTATACCTGGATATGTGATAAATCTTTCACATTTAACATGATCAAATCTGAACTCCCAATCTTTGGCCCTATCTTACTTGCTTAGTGCTGCTCTAACACAAATACCACAAGTGGGTGACTCTAACAAACAAATTTATTTTCTCACAGTTTAGGGAGCTAGAAATCCAAATTCAGGGCACTGCCTCTAGGGAAAGACTTCCTCTCTTTATCCGCTCTGGGGGAAGGTCCTTGTCTCTTTTTAGCTTCTGTTTCTCAGTTCCCTGGCAATCTTCATGTGGCATCAGTCTTCCTCAGTTTGTCCTTGCTTGCTTCTAGGCTTAAGATGCTCCTTTTATATCTCAAAAGTGATTGGCTTAAGACACACCTTACACTGATAACAGCTTCATCAACATAACAAAGAAATCCTATTCCCAGATGTGATTATATCCATATGTATAGGGGTTAGGATTTACAACACATATTTTTGGGGGACACAATTTAATCTTTAACATTCTACCCTTTGGTCCCCCAAAATTCAGGTCCTTCCCACATACAAAACACATTCAGCCTATCGCATCATTCCAAAAGTCATAAATAAACCCTGAATGCAAGATTTTATCTTTTGAATCATCTAAATCAACTATGAGTGAGAATACAGATATATTCCATTCTAGGGTACAATTCCTTTCCATCAGTTGACCCTTCCAAAGTACAGTAGTGGAACAAACAAAGGATAAACATTTTCATCACAAATAGGAGACATTACTCTATTTGCCTGGAGCAACAAAAAAAGAAAGAGCGCCAGGAATAGGAGCAGGATATGGAATGTGTGGCTAATTGCCTCCATGAACAACTGCCTCTTTTGCCATGAGACTAGAAGAACTGGATGGTGCCTGGGTACCATTACTGAACATTTTGATCAAAGATTCTATAGACGAATCCTGATCAAAGAGAGGCCAAGATGGCTTAGTCAGACATACTATGCCATCCCTCTACAGCAAAGACCTGAGAAACCAAGTAAAACAGATACAGATGATAATCCTGGAACCCTGATCATAAAATGAAAGGATAATCTTAGATTAAGACACAAAACAGCATCACCCAGATACCAACCCAGGTAAAGAAGTCTCAAAAGTAAAATAAAGCTACAAAACTGAAATTCGGGAACCAGAGATACCAATTTGTAAAAAACAACAACTTCTAAACAAAAAGGGGAGAAAAGGGTATAGTTACAGAACTTCCATATGGAGAAGGAGTCAAGGCAATATCAAGAAATAAAAAATTGTTTTAAACTTAGAAAGACAAAGATAGATTTTAGGGTAGCCAGAAAGAAAATTAACAAACCTACCCAACAAAATAAAAAAGAAAATCATAAAGACTCAGTAACACAAACACAAAAACAAAAGCAATGAAGGAAAAAAAAAGAAAATCCACAAACAAAAAGAACTCAGCACAGAAAATTAAGTGGAACCAAGAAACTATTAACATCACTCATATACAAAAAGGCATAACAAAATGACAATACTTATGGATAGTCATACTTATGGATAATCACCACAGTAGCCGCAACAACGGGCTCAAGCATAGCAACAATTGTGAATATGGTGCAAGACCAGGCAGTATTTCGTTCTGTTGTACATACGGTCACTATGAGTGGGAACCGACTCAATGGCATCTAACAACAACAACAATCGACAATCACACTGAATGTAAATGATTTAAATGTACCAGTCAAGAGACAGAAAGTGGAAGAATGGATTAAAAAAACATGACCCAACAATATGTTGCCTATAAGAAACAGAGCTTAGACACAAAGATAAATATAAGCTAAAGACCAAAGAATGGAAAAATATATATCAAGGAAACATAACCAAAAAAAGCAAGAGTGGCAATACTAATCTCTAATAAAATAGACCTTAAGGCAAAACCCAGCATAAGAGATAAGGAAGGGCATTATATAATGATTAAAAGTCAATCCACCCTGAGGACATAACCATATTAAATATTTATGCACCAAATGCAGAGCTCCAAAAATACATAAAACAAACTCTAATAGTACTGAAAAGAGAATAGACAACTCCACAATATTAGTAAGAGATTTTAACACACTACTTTTGATGAAAGACAGAACAACTAGAAAGAAACTCAACAAAGATGCAGAAGATCTAAATAATACAATCAAGCAACTAGACCTCATAGACATATACAGAACACATCACCCAACAGGAGCACAGTCCACATTCTTTTCCAACACACATGGATCATTTTTCAGAATAGACCATCTTTTAGGCCACAAAGCAAGCATCAATAAATTCAAAAACATCAAAATAATACAAAGCATTTTCTCTGATCACAATGCTATAAAATTAGAAATCAGTAACAGGAAGAATAAGGAAAAAAAAATCAAACACATGGAAACTGAATAACACCTTGCTTAAAAACCACCGGGCAATA
>NW_004444072.1:5913656-5936315 GCF_000243295.1 Trichechus manatus latirostris | reverse complement strand
AAAAAATCCTAGAATCAAACAAGAATAAGAACACAAGACATCAAACTCTTCGGGACACAGCAAAAGCAGTCCTTGAGGTCAATTTATAGTGATAAACGCATACATCAAAAAAGAAGAATGGACCAAAATTAATACCTTAACCCAACAACTCTAACAAATAGAAGAAGAGCAGCAAAGGAAACCTACAGCCACCAGAAGAAAGGAAATAATACAGATAGAGCAGAAGTAAGTGAAACAGAAAAAACAATAGAAAGAATCAAAACTAGAAACTGGTTCTTTTAAAAAAATAATAAAAAATAAAAATCAATAAAAATCAACAAACCAATGGCCAAACTGACGAAGGAAATGAGGGAGAAGAAATAACCCAAATAAGAAATAAGATGGATGACATTAGAATAGAACCAACTTAGACAAAAAGGATCATAACAGAATATTATGAAAAATTATACTCCAACAAATTTGAAAACCTAGAAGAAATGGACAAATTTCTGGAAACACACTACCTACCTAACCTAACAGAAACTGAGGTGGAAAATCTGAATAGACCCATAACAAAAGAAGAAATTGAAGAGGTCATTAAAAAAAAAAAAAAAAAAAAAAAAACTCCCAACAACAAAAAAAGCCCCAGCTCAGACAGCTTCACTGGAGAATTCTACCAAACGTTCAGAGAAGAGTTGACACCAATTCTACTGGTCTGATAGAGACTGGAAGAATGTCCAAGACTAGTGCCATACAACAACCCACTAACATGGAACTGAAGCCACTTCTGGAGGCCACCTTTTAGCCAAATAATAGACTGGCCCATGAAATAAACAGTAACACCCGTGAAGAATGTGCTTCTTAGAACCATGAACTATACGAGACCAAAAGGGCAGCATTTGCCCAAAAGCAAAGATGAGGGCAGGGAAACCAGACTCAGAAACAAGGAACTCAGGGTAGAAATGGGAAGAGTGCTGACACTTTAAGAGGACTGCAACCAATGTCACAGAACAATTTGTGTATGAATTATTGAATGGAAGATGAATTTCATGTGTAAACATTCACCTAAAGCACAATGAAATGTTTTTTAAAAATCTTAATAGGCTGAGTATTGTCAACTTTTACTATTATTTATAGTATGTAAATAAATTTAAAAAAAAAGAATCCTGATCAAAAGGGAGAAAATTCAGAACAGAATTTTAAATTCTTATGGACTCTAGACTTACATGGAGCAATGGATGCTGTATGAACCCCTGAAACCATTGCCCTGCGATAATCGTTAAACCTTAAACCGAAAATATTCCCTGAACTCTTCTTAAAACCAAATAATAGTTTAGCTTAACTAGTAAAAAGTCTGCCTTGAGCTTTATGCTCTTTTGAGAACTATCCATATGAGATCAACAGCAACTCCAAAGAGTAGATAGGAAACTTAGAAGGCAGTGAGTTTGTTTTAATGGGGGAGGAACAACTCAGAAAAGGAGGGTGAGAATGGTTGCACAACTTGAAGAATGTAATCAATGTCACTTAATTGCGCATGTAGCAACGGTTGAATTGGTGTATGTTTTGCTGTGTATATTCTCAACAGCAACAACAAAATTAGATTTTTTTTTTTTAAAAAAGGAGACCTTGGATGGAAAGAAGGCGTCATAGGTATCAAACAAATCCAAAATCCAGCAGAACAAATTACATTAGCTATCAAAGTTTGAAAATAATCTTCTGTTCTCCAGGACCATCTGGGCAATGCACCCATTCTCCAGACTCTGGGTGTTGGTCATAGTCTCCAGATTCTTGGTGGAGGCGCCTCAGTCCAGGGGCATTCACCTTGCCTTCCAGGCCCACCGGGATGACAACTCTGCTTTCTCAACTTTGGGTGGCCCCATTCTCCTAGTCCATCTGAGGGGCAGGCAACCCTACTCCCTCAGCCCTGGTAGGCTACGTTTCCCCTCCCCTTGGGCGTGGCAGCCCCGCCCCCTCAACTTTGGGTGAGGACCCCATTCTCTTGGTCTTTGGGCATGTCAGCCCTGCCACCTCAGCACTGGGCTGCAACCTCAGCCTCTTGACCCATCTAAATGGCAGCCCCAAACTCCAGAAGCAAGTTGGTAGAGATCTTACTCATTGAAACCTAAGAGGCAGTTTTTCTGCCCTTTGAAACAAAGGTGGTGGTTCTACACTTTGGACTGATGGCAGTCCTACCCACCATATTCCCTCCAACAGTTCTGCTGATCTCTGAACTATTCCCAGGATGGTGCCTTCTTTTTCTTGGGGGACAACAGATGTTTACAACCAAATTGACCCACTGGCCCATTTCCTGCCTGTAGAATTCCAGGAGGCAGGCAGCTTTCCTTCATTTTGTACCGTCTCTGTCTCTTTCAGTCTAAGCTGATGGGATTTTTGCTGCTGTGGTTGAATAGATCAGTCACAGGCTGAATCTCTTTAACAAAAGATTGAGCTGCCACATACTTGGTGAGCATTCTAGGACATGTGTTCTTAATTTGTACAACAGAATTTTCCAAATCTTTAAGTTCTGGTATCATTTTTCACAGTTCATTTTTAAGTCCATCTCTTTCCTCCTGTATTCTACTGAAAGTGGCAGAGATAAACCATGCTGCCCCTTTAAGATCTTGCTTAGAACTCTCGTCAGCCAAATATACAATTTCATTACTTGCTATTTCTACCTTCCATCAGACATTTGAGCATAATTCATATAAGGCCTTTGTCATTGCATAAAAAGCATCACCTTCCCTACAATGTCCAATCACATGTTCATCATTTCCTTTTAAAGTCTTGCCAGAAGCACATTTAACATCTACATTCCTAGCATTGTTCTATTCATGACAATAGAAGCTCTCATTACAGCTCTCCATTCTTTCTGAGCCCCCATCAGAATCACCCTTGATGACCATATTCTACCAACAGTCTCTTCAAGGCAAACTAGGGCCTCACAATGAAGCACATCAAAATTTTTTCCAGATTCTACCCATTACCCAGTTGTAAAACCACTTCCATATTTTCGGTACTTATTAGAGCAGCACCCCACTCCTGCTACCAAAATCTGTCTTAGTTTCTCAGTGCGGCTGTAACAGAAATACCACAAGTGGGTTGCTCCAATAAACAGAAATGTATTTTCTCACAGTTTAGGGAGCTAGAAGTCAAAATTCACGGCACTGCCTCTAGGGGAAGACTTTCTCTGTCAGCTCTGAGGAAAGGCCCTTGTCTCTTCTTAACTTCTGTTCCTTCGTCCCTTGGCAATTTTCATGTGGCATCAATCTTCCCCAGTTTATCCTTGTTTGTTTCTAACCTAAACTGCTCCTTTCATATCTCAGGAATGATTGGCTTAAGACACACTCTGCACTGATACAGCCTCGTTAACATAACAAAGAAAACTCTATTCCCAGATGGGATTATATCCAAATGTATACCGGTTAGGATTTACAACACAAATTTTCAGGGAAGACACAATTCAATCCATAACCACCCAAAACCCTATCACTTCTCATTCAAGTCTAGGCTCCGCCACCACTGTCTCTCTCCTGGAAACTAATTAGCTTATACCCTCACCTCCTCCTACTATATAATTTCAACACCGTAAAAGATCCAAAAGTAACTTTTAAAATATAAATTAGATCACCTCACTTCTCTGCTCAAAACCCTTAGCAGCTTCCCATCTCATTCAAAGAAAAAAACCAAACTCTTTCCAGTATCTTACAGGGTCTTAGATGCTCTATCTTCCTGTTACTTCCCTGACCTCCTCTCTTATATTTTCTTCTTCTCATTCTACTCTAACTACAGTTTCATTATATTTCTTTTATTATTCCTAATCCCCAAAAACTATTATTACCTCCATTTTGAAGATGCAAAAACTACGCACAGAGAAGTTAAGTTCCTTGGCCAAGGTCAATAGCAAGTGTTAGAGTCAAGATTTAATGTTTGTTTCACTCCAAGATATACTTCTTAATTATACCATGCAGTCTCATGTAAACATGTAATCCTTCCCAAAACATACCGAAATTTATGTTGGAATTTTATTTATGACAAAGGTGATATTTCAAATCAGTAGGAAAATGATGTTGAACAACTGAAAATGCACTTGGGGAAAAAAATTAAGCTGAATCCCTTACTCACTTCTTATACTAATTTGAATTCCAGATAGAGCAAAGATTTAAGTATTAAAATTAATTCACAAAATTTCTGGAACAAGTCACAAGTGAAATTACTTATAATGTTATAGGAGGAAAGGTCTTTCTGAGCAGAAACCCAACAACATAAGACTCAGAAGCATAAAAAGGAAAGATTGATAAATCTGCTACATAAAATTTAAAAACCACTGCATGGTAAAAATACCATAAACAAAGTCCAAAGTCAAACAACTAATGGGAAAAATTATTTGTAATGCATATGTTAGACAAAGAGCTAATTTCCTTAACTTACTAAGAGGTGGTATGAATCAATAAGAAAAAAACAAATGACCCAATTTAAAATTAGCAGAGACATGGACAAGCAATTTACAGGAAAACAAAAAGACTAATGTCCTATAAATACATGGAAATATGCTCAACCTCACTTAAAGAAATGCAATTTAAGTCAGCAAGGAGATACCATTTCTCACCCAATATTGGAAATAATTTGTAAATTTTGATGATATTTAGAGCTTTCAAGGATTTGAAAATACGGGTATTCTCATAGATTTTATGAAAATTTAAACTGATGCAACCTTTCTGGCAGGCAATTTGGCATTATAAACTAAATTTTACCCAACTCACAAAAGTTTGCCAGTGGAACATATGTTTGATAGTTCTGAGTCTTTTATCGGCCAGTTGTTGAAGCATCTGGATCACAAGACTCTGATCCTATTAGCTGCTACCTCCTAAAAATAAAGAAAAAAAAAAGGTTCCGTTAGCGCTTCCAAAAATTATTGAGAGTTAAATCTACTTTGCCTAGTCCTTGCTTTGAAATATCAACATCCAAAATATAAACCACCACCCCAACAGTTCATCAGGCACTATCTCTTAAAACTCTGTATTCCCTCGTTTGTGACCAGCCCTCATGCCCTTCATCCACTTCCCATAATCTTCTGCTATACCCACAGACCTCCTGCTCCAGAGCCAACAAACTCCTTATAACTTCATTCTCACTCAGAACCTCTCCTCTGTCATCTCAAATTAACTGTGATTGGGCTTTCCCAATGGCACTGCTTCCCCTGTAGACCTTTCAGGTGGTGGCAGGTTATTGTCTTACACTCCAAGAACCTTAGGGATTCTTCCAACCCATTACTCCTCCTCTCACTCCTTTCTGTTTGTCCTCTTTCGGGGCATTAGATAGATTAGGTGGGTGGGTGGATGGATGGAGGGATGTTGAGTAGTCTCACACTCATGAGACCTTATATATAACAGAATGAAATGTTGCCCAGTCCTGCATCATCCTCACGATTGCCAGCATGTTCCAGTCCATCTTTGTGGCTTTTGTGCCAGTCCATCTCACCTCTACTTCACCAAACATGATGTCTTCCTCTAGCAGTTGATTCCTCCTGATGATGTGTCCAAAGCAAGCTGTGGTCTATAAAGTTTTCATTGGTTAATTTGTGGAAGCAGATCACCAGGTTTTTCTTCATAGTCTGTCTTAGTCTGGAAGCGCCACTGAAACATGTCCGCCATGGATGACCTTCCTGGTATTTGAAATACTAATGGCATAGCTTCCACCATCACAGCAACATGCAAGCCACCACAGGATAACAAACAGACAGTGGTAGTTCAGGTCATTACTCTTCATTTATCTATGACTTGGCACCTGACTCACCCCTAGTAGTCCTGCCATAAATGCTTAGGCTCCTCACTGTCCACACAGGCAATCCTCCGATAACTGAGCTCCAATTTCCCTGAAATCTTCATCTCCAGTGTTCTTCATTTCACCATAGCCACCCACGCCCATGGTGACACCATGTACTTGTGCATGGCAACTGCTTTGCCTCAAAAATCTCTAGTTCAAACAACCTAGGTGCTTACCATAACCACCTCTCCTTTCGATTTGCAGGATCAACTTTATCAGAACATCAAGTCTGTAAATGCTCGTACTTTCTTCCAAGCCACCAGTCTTAACCACTTCCTTGTTTTTACTTCCTTACTTATTCAGTATTGAACCATCATTTCAGTAATACTCTTTCTAATATCCTAAAATCACCCCCTGCCTTTCTCTCCTAACACTGTACCAACACAGTCTCCTTGTCTATGTCTGCAATGAACCATCCAAGCACTATTAAAGGAAGTTACATAGAAGGACAATTGAGTCCCATTTTATATATATTCCTAATTAATGGTTTTCTCTTCTTTGACTCATTTTCCCATCTTAGCCCACTTGTTACTACTTCAAAGAAGCTTTTCCAGATTGCCCTCGCTAGATACAGTCACACTATTATTGCTCTCATCATACTGTTTGCATTTTTTTAATCAAATTAATTAGAATAATGGATCCCTGGTGGTGCAACGGTTAAGGGCTCAGCTGCTAACCAAAAGGCTGGTGGTTCGAAACCACCCAGTAGCTCTGCAGGAGAAAGGGCTGGTGATCTGCTCCCATAAAGATTACATCCTAGAAAACCCTATGGGGCAGTTCTACTCTGTCCCATGGGGTCGTTATGAGTCGAAATTGACAATACCTAACAACATTAGAACTGTGATTTTAGATTATTTGTTAAATATTAGTCTTCACTGTTGGACTGTAAGGTCCAGAAAGGTGAGACTCGACAGGAGACGTTCACTTTTCATTTTGTCCCATTTTGTACTGTTTGAATGGTATAGCCATCTATTAAAGGATATTAACAAAAAGATAAAATCATGACTCTCATACAAATACAAAACGAAAAATGTCAGAGATTTAACTCATTAATTAGTTAAAAGACCAGTAACGTGTTATAACCAGTTCAAAAGACAATTCAAAGAAACGCACATATATGGGCAATCAGGAATGCTGACATGAATTTACAAATGACTACAAAACAGATCTATCCTCAGGGCAATAATCAATCTCATTCCTCTGGACACGACTCATTTGCACTTCTATGGCCAAGAATCATTTGCATTTTTATCAGTTTTCCACAATATACAAAGTTGTAAAATAGCTCCAAAACAATCAAAGGGTAGATTATTAAACTGGAAGCAGTCACTAGACAGGATATTCAGTAATCTTTTTACCTATTTCAAAGTCTCACAATTTTTCCTGCCACATCTATGCATATTTATTATATAATATTATATTTATTATATAGTTATATAATAATAAATATAATATATAAAATATTACTTTATTTTTAATAATATAACAAAGGTTATCTGTGTGGAGAATTATACCCAATCTTTTATAAGTTTTTTCTATATTAAAGAAACTCATAAATATTATTTTAAATGCATGATAAACAAAGAAACCTTATATTCCACGGTAAATTTAAACTAATTTTTTTAAAAAAACCTTAACATAGACATTTACAAATAATTTATCATTAGCATTCCATTTAATGCTCTGCTTAACTTGTCACCTAAGAAGTTTTATGAAGTGTTTTTAAGAACACAAGCAAAGTAAGTAGATAAAATGACAGAACTCAAGCTGATATTCTCCTGACCTCTCCCAAAGAAGAATACAGCCACAAAGGATTATTGTGCCCTTTTGCCTTGTACTTATTAAAATAATTTGCATTAATATGGTACCTGATGGTTTTTCTCATCATATTCAAGAACACAGCTAATTGCATATTAGCAGCTGTCTTTTTAAAAGAAAAAAGATTAAAGCTTAGCAAAAACATGTCATCCAGACAAGATTCGTTTGGAAAACTTCAAGAGGTTATTAGATAATTTGTGATTTCATTCACTTATTACTATTACATATTAAGTATATATTTAAAAAACCTAAAACCTGTTGCCCGCCGTCGAGTCGATTCCAACTCATAGTGACCCTATAGGACAGAGTAGAACTGCCCCATAGGGTTTCCAAGGAGCACCTGGTGGATTCAAACTGCCGACCTTTTGGTTAGCAGCCATAGAGCTTAACCACTACGTCACCAGGGTTTCCAAGTATATATTAGTATATACATGTTAAGTATAGCACATTCCAACATGCAAATACATCTAAAAAGTTATTGGCCTACCTAAAATTATTTCTACCCACTAAATTTTCACTTACATATGCCACTGTGATTAAGCACTTAGTGGATATCAGTATCAGTACTACATGTTGAAACACTATTATGTATGTATTTAGAACTAGCACCAAAACTATTACATGCCTGTTGATTATTTTTAAACACAGTAATTACCTATTCCCCCTACACAGTGCTTTTAATTTGCCTGGTTTCTTTACTATTATTTTCCCCTTCTTTTTGATGCAAATTCATATTTATTCATGGGTCACTATGAGTTGGAATCGACTTGACAGCAACGCGTTTGGTTTTGGTTTACCATGAGTTAACGGAACCCTGGTGGCGCAGTGGTTAAGTGGCCAGCTGCTAACCAAAAGGTTGGTGGTTTGAACCCACCTGCCACTTCATGGGAGAAAGATATGGCAGTCTGCTTCCATAAAGATTTATAGCCTTAGAAACCCTATGGGGCAGTTCTACTCTGTCTTATAGGGCCGCTATGATTTGGAATCGACTCAACAGCAACAGGTTTGGTTTTTCTGGCTTACCATGAATTAGGCAAGAAAAGTAAAAGTAGCAGCTTCCATAGATAATTTTTTTAATTGAAATTTTTATTGATAATTATAAATTCACAATGAGTTGCAACCAGTAATACAGAGAAATCTCTTGCACACTTTGCCCAATATCCCCCAATGGTAACATTTTGCAAAACTGATGGTGCAGTGGTTAAGCACTCAGCTGCTAAACAAAAGGTTGGCAGTTCAAACCCACCAGCAGCTCTGCAAAAGAAAAGACCTGATGATCTGCTCCCGTAAAGATTACAGCCTAGAAAGCCCTACTAGGCAGTTCTACTCTGCCCTACAGGGTTGCTATGATTTGGAATTGACTAGACAGCACACAACAACAACAACATAGTATAATAATCACATCCAGAATACTGACATTGATACAATCCACCAATCTTATTCAGGTTTCCCCAGTTTTACTTGTAGTCATCTGGTGTGTGTGTGTGTGTGTGTGTTAAGTTCTACATTATTACCTGTGTAGGTTTATGTATCCACCACCACAGTCAAGACAAACCAAAAGTGTAAGAGCTAAAACTATAAAACTCTTGGAAGAAAACATAGGTGTAAATCTTCATGACCTTGGATTAGGCAATGGCTTCTTAGATATGACACCGAAAGCTCAAACAACAACAACAAAAAATAGATAAGTTGAGCTTTATCAAAATTTAAAAAATTTATGTTTAAAAGAACACCATCAAAAACAAGAAAAGACAACCCACAGGAGAGAAATTTTACAAATCTTATAGCTGATAAGGGACTTGTATCTAAAATATACAAAGATATACAATAATAAAAAGACAGCCCAATTAAAAAGGGACAAAGGATCTGAACAGACATTTTCCAGCGAAAGTATACAATGACCAATAAGCACATGAAAAGATGACCAACATCCTCAGCCATCAAGGAAACAAATCAAAATCACAATGAAATGCCACTTCACACCTACTAGGATGACTATAATTGAAAAGACAGATAACAAGTTTGACAAGAAAGTAGAGAAATTGGAATCCTCATTACACTGCTGGTGAGAATATAAAATGATACGGCCACTTTGGAAAACAGTTTGGCAGTTCTTCAAAAGGTCAAACACAGCGTTACCAATTCAAACCAGCAATTCCACTCCTAGTTATATACCCAAGAAAAATGAAAGCATATGTCTGTACAAAAACTTGTACACAAATGTGCATAGCAGCATTATTCATAACAGCCAAAAGTGGAAACAACCTAAACGTCCATCAGTGGATGAATGGATAAATAAAATGTAGCATATCTATACAACGGAATATAATTCAGCAATAAAAAGGAATGAAGTACTACTGATACCCGCTACAACATGAGTGAACCTTAAAAACATTATGCTAAACAAAAGGGGCCAGTCACAAAAGGCTGCTTATTTTATGATCCATTTCTATGAAATATTCAAAATAGGCAAATTTATAGAGACAGAAAGTAGATTAGTGGTTGCCTAGGGCTGGGGTCGTGGGGGATGGATGGGGAGAAATGAGGAGGGACTGCTAATGGGTATGAGTTTCTTTTGGGGTTGATGAAAATGTTCTAAAATTGGTAGGAGATTATGCTAATGATTTGTATGTAGTAACTCATTTTATCCTCATATTGTGCCTATGAAGTTGGCACTGATATTAAACCTATTTTTACAGATGGAGAAATTGAGGCTTAGATGGTCAGTCTAGTAAGTGTGGAGTCACATGCAGTTTTTAATGACTGTAATCTTACAGAAGTAGATCTCCAGGCTTTCCTTCCATGACACCACTGGGTAGATTCAAACTTCCAGTCTTTTGGTTAGTAGCCGAGTGCAAACATTTGTGCCACCTAGGGTGCTTATTTTACTTAATAAGCAATCCCAAATATTTGAAGGAATAATAATAACTTCAGAAAAGAGATAAGGAGATGTCTTAGTTATCTAGTGCTGCTATAACAGAAATACCACAAGTGGATGGCTTTAACAAACAGAAACTAACTCTTCTCACAGTCTAGGAGACCAGAAGTCCTAATTCAGGGTGCCAGCTCCAGGGGAAGGCTTTCTCTGTCTGTGGCTCTGCGGAAAGGTCTTTGTCATCAATCTTCCCCTGGTCTAGGAGCTTCTCGGCGTAGGGACCCCAGGTCCAAAGGACACACAATCCTGACTCTTCTTGCTTGGTGGTAATGAGGTCCCGTCTCTCTGCTCGATTCTCTTTTATATCTCAAAAGAGACTGACTCAACATGCAACCTAATCTTGTAGACTGAGTCCTGCTCCATTAACATAACTGCCTCTAATCCTGTCTCATTAACATTATAGAGGTAGGATTTACAACACAGGAAAATCAGAGAACAAAATGGTGGACAATCACACAAGACTGGGAATCATGGCCAAGCCAAACTGACACACATTTTGGGAGGACACAATTCAATCCGTAACAGGAGAATAGTCAGATTGTTTCTATTGTGATGATTTAATGATTACATGTCTCAAATTATTCCAACTGTGCTCTTACTATGGAACCATTTTGAAGGGACTACAAATTATCTAATATTTACAACAAAGTTAGAAACAAGTTAAGATATAGAAAATTGGACAGAATAACAATGCTTGGTTTGTGGTATACCTTCAGACACTTTAGCAGACTGATGAAATGTCAAAGCAACATTAATAAATTTAAATGCATTTAAATTTAAGTATATAGCGTTGTGATTAAGGACACAGACCCTGGAATCAGACAGTCAAAGCTTGTATGTGACTCCGCACTGTGCTAAGAAATGGGAACTGCTGCAAAAGCTACAGAGCATGGATTCTGCCCTATGATAAATTACAATCCTATGAAAGCAACACATATTTCTGAAACATGCAAAGAACAACATTAAATGGTATCAATTCCTTTAGCCTTTCTATCTACTCTGTGCATGTAATGGGTTCTCCATAGCCTGCTACTATTAAGCTATAAGAAAGCATTAAACCAATATAATTAGGTACCAAAAAAATACAGTCACCAAAGGTTTTGATGACAAAGTCAGTAAAATACATACATAGTAATAAATGTTAGGAACAAAGCAGATACATAATCGTAAGCAGTTCTGATGGGATTTTTAGAAACTCGTTGGGCAGAATGTGAACATCTGTTATATCTAAATATATCATATAATGAAATAAGAAATAACATGTGTTATGGACTGAATTGTGTCCCCCCCAAAATATGTGTTTAATTCCTGGAGCTTGTACCTGTGGATGTGATGCTGTTTGATAATACGGCTTTTCTTGTTACGTTAATGAGGTCATACCAGTGTAGCGTGGATCCTAAACTTAATCACTTCTGAATTATAAAAAAAAATAGACACAGAGACACACACAAGAAAAGACATCATGTGAGGATCGTCTACAAGCCAAGGAACGCCAAGGAACCAAGGAATGCCTTGGGCTACCGACAAGGAAGGAATCAACACAGCCAAGACCCTGATTTAGACTTTTAGCCTCCAAAACTGTGGGAAAATAAATTTCTGTTCTTCAAAGCCACTCACTTGGTATTTGTGTTATAGCAGCACTAGGTAACTAAGACAACATGCGTTCACATTTTGAAAAACTTTCGATGTAATGCCACTACAAATATTCACTATTATTCTAGGGAAAGATTTTTAAGATGTTAACTTGAATTATGCCATAAATATTCTAAATATCTACTAAAGAAGGAATTTTGACTAATGGGGTTCCCCTTCTATAGGTTAACACCTTGTCAGCTAAATGATAGAGGGTCTGTGAAAACAAGGGAAATGCTCAATGAGATAGAGTGACATAATAGCCAAAAACATTAACTCACATATACCATGATCATGAAGATGGCATAGAACCAGGCAATGTTTTCTTCTGTTATACATCAGGTCGCTATGAGTTGGAGTTGACTCAACGGCACCTAACAACAATAGAAGTTTAAACATATGATAAGCTATTGCAACCATTTGTGTTTCATAGAGCACCACTGCCTTCTTTCTGCATTCAAAGCAAGTTCTGATTCAAAAGGAAAACACGGCTTCTTAGGGCTGTTAGCAGCCCTGTACATCCTGTCATAGGTGTGTTAATACAGAACGTGAGCACAGAATTCCAGTGGACCAACAATGCATGGTTGCTCAGCAAGACTCAAAGTGAAGATATGCCATGTTCAGAAACAAAACTGTTAAGAATTTTTAACAGCAGAGCATTAAACCAAGCACAGAGACCTTCTGAGTGTGGCATTCTATACAACTGCACAGGTCTCGTGCCCATGCCCACTACCTATCTGTCAATTTGTCATCCTGTGATGGTTTGTGTGTTACTCTGATGCTGGAAGCTATGCCACTGGTATTTCAAATATCAGCAGGGTCATCCATGGTGAGCAGGTTTCAGTGCAGCTTCTAGACTAAGTCAGAGTAGGAAGAAAGGCCTGGTGATCTACTTCCAAAAATCAGCCAATGAAAACCTTATGGATCACAACATAACACTATCCAACTTGCTTGCTTTGGCGATGTCATCAGGACAAATCAATGGCTGGAGGAGGACATGTTGTGAAGCAGAGGACCATCATGGGTGAGGGAGACACTCAGTGAGATGGATTGGCACAATAGCCAAAATGATAGACTTGAACATGCCAGAGATCGTAAGGATGACACAGGACCAGCCATATATCATTCTATTGTACATAAGGTTCCCATGAATCAGAGTTGGCTTGTTGGCAGCTATCTGTGTATCTCATGCCCATGAAACCCACCCCACCCTCACTTTCCGCTTCATACCCTCTGGCCTCAGTAAACAAAAAGCCTCTCTGCTCCTTCCTTCTTGATGATTCTCCAACAAATGAGCCACATTGCCCAATGTTAGTAAACTAAAGACTAACAGAGGTGATCTGGTGGATGACACTTAGAAACAAAGGAGTTGTTGGTTGCGGAAGCATGTTGTAATTTTTTCCACTGAAGCTGAGAGACTTTAGACTAAGGTGAGGAGAGTTAGCACTACGTAAATGTTAGTTATCATTAAAAAAATTCTTTAGAATGAATGCCTAGATTCAAAGCAATTGTTAGGTTTCATTTATTCATTCCTTTATTATTGCAGTGAATATGTATTGACTTCAAATTGCTAACAAGGTGCTAAAGATTTAACTATGAACAAGGCAGATATAGTTCCTACCCTTATGCAACTTTAAAAAACAGGCAATGACAAGTGAAGGCCACCAGGAGTACCAAAGTGAAAGTGTAGGGCGCTCAGAGAATACAAAGCAGAGTACTAAGAGGGCTCTGGGGACAGATAAGGCTTTCTGGAAGAACTCACCTTTTACAGTGATACCCGCAGATGAATAAGTCATGTCAAGGAGGAGGAAAGACTTTGAGAGAGTAACATGGGCAAAGGCAGCAAGAAGAATTTCAAAGAAATGAAAGAAAATTCAGAAGAGGAAGAACCAGGGACCATGAGGTTCCTTAAGGACCAAACACCTTAAGGAGTCCCAACTTCATCTCAAATGCAATGGGGAGCCACTGAAAGGTTTCAAGCAGGGGAGTGACGTGATCAGATTTGCTTTGTAAAAATGTCTCTCTGGCTATGAAAAACATACCGGAGCAGAGTCGACTCAGACGCCACTGGGCCTGGTGCAGTTCAAGCAAAGAGGTAGTAGGAGGCTGAATTTGGGGAATGGTACAAAGTAGGTGGACGTCGGAAATACTTAGAAAGTCAAATTGACAGAACTGGGTGACTGGACGTGGAAGGACTGAGGGAAAATAATCAGGAGGGATGATTCCCTAGGCTTCTGGCTAGGTAACTGGACGGACGCTCGTAGGATATCCTTAAGGATAAAGAGCCAAAGAGAATAGCAAAGATAAAGAACCTGGTACAAAAGCTGAATAGCTCAGATATCATCACTTTCCCTAATAATATCTCGTTAATCCAAAATTTCCTCCCTGTTTTGTTTTAATTTCCCTAAAAGCTACCGCTGTGTAGCGGACTGACTACTTGGGCTGGCTACGAACCAATGACATTCTTATCAGAAGAGGGAGTCCTTGAGCGCAACCGCGGAGAAGCTGTTAGCCTAAAGAAACAGGATGGTTCTGAACGACCTAAATTACTCCTCCTTAAAGATCTCAGAGGAGTCCCGGTGGCACAGTGGTTAAAGCGCTCTGCTGCTAACCGAAAGGCCGGCGGCTGGAACCCACCAGCTGCTCCGCGGGAGAAAGATTGGGCAGTCGGCTTCAGAGAAGATTTCGGCCTTGGAAACCCGCTGGGGCAGTTCTACTCTGTCCTATACGTCGCTATAAGTCAGAATCAACTCCACCGCAACGGGTTTGGTTTTTGGTTTTAAAGGCCGCGACAGCTAAAATCCCAGAGACAATGCAGAGAAAACTCTCAGCAGCTCCTGCGGCTGGACTAATGGCTCCGCCCCCGGGGCTGCGTCGGGATGCCCGGATGCGCAAGCGCTGGACTGTGTCACGTGGTGCCTCACGGAGGGGCGGGACTCTCCCGGCGCTAGTGACTGACTTTGGCTCCGTCGTATCACGTGGTCTCCTCTCAGCCAGCCAATGGGTGATCCCAGCGGAAAATTTCGAATGTGGCCGCGGAAGTCGCGGGAGAAGGGAGACGGTGGCAGAGCCCTGGGGGGTACCGGGCCTGAGACTCGCGCACGGCGGACAGTCTCGCCGAGTCTTGGAATGTGAGGAGGGCGACGGCGGCGGCAGAGGTGGCGGCCAAGGTACTGTTCTGCACGCGCCCGCAGGACGCTGATCGCGGTGTCCGCTTCCAGCACTCCTCTCCCCACCCCCTACCCCCCGGCTTTCCTGGAGCCCCTCGGGGGAAAAAGGAGGCCGCAGGGTTTCAGGTGTGGACCTGGGGCGTCGTGACCCCTGTTGCGCCTCCCTCAGGGGTCTCTGTCGATCTTAGTTAGGTGGCCAAAAGTTCGGACTGTGGAGTCGGGCAAACCGGGTGACTATCTCTGCTCAGCCACCCGACCTGCGCCTTCCGATGCTCCTTTCCTCTTTTGTTAAATAAATGGGGACCTGAACCTCCTACCTTGTGGTGTTGTGTGGATTAAGTTATGTAAATGAAGCACTTACGTTAGTTAAAAGCCAGGCTCACCGTAAGGGTACACAGATTAGCAACTTTACTTTGTGAAGTGCTGTTACCGTCCTTCCCTCGTTGTTCACGCCTTTACTTCGTCGGTTACCCTGGAGAAACCGGCGCTGACTAGAGTCCTACCTGGCTGTGTCGGCGGCAAACCCGATGAGAGAATTATAGACGGAGATCAAATATCCCACGTTCTTCCCAAGTTCTTTTGAATTAAGACCCCTTATGAGAATGCGTCGCAGATGGAGACCGACTTCCCGCCTGTCTGTTTTCATTCATTCTCTCTACCACGCCCCCTGTTAAAAAGCATCCGTCTAGACACGGAATAAAACTTAGGATGCGACACATTTCTTTTGTGATTTTAATTTGATTAAATGTAATAGGGAAGACTTTTTCAAAAGCATCAAAATCTAGGCTAGTGCCAGGTTAGCTATCTATGTAGTCAATTCTTTATGGACAACCTGTGTTTTCAGTCTTAAATTTTATAACAATGTTGCCCCTTCGAAAGATTAATTTTTTTTTTTTTTTAATTCCTAGCCAGAAGATGGCCAAGGAGCGGTGTCTTAAAAAGTCCTTTCAGGATAGTCTTGAAGACATAAAGAAACGAATGAAAGAGAAAAGGAATAAAAATTTGTCACAGATTGGCAAACGCAAGTCTTTTGTAGTTGCGCCATGCCAGATAACCAGTAAGAGATTTTCATGACCTTTTGCATCGTTTTTAAAATTTAGACTTAGTCACTAATACAATTTTTTAATCCTCTTTTAGGCAACACTTCCACACTGCTGAAAAATTATCAGGACAACAATAGAATGTTAGTTTTGGCTTTGGAAAATGAAAAATCCAAAGTGAAAGAAGCCCAAGATATCATCCTACAGCTAAGAAAAGAATGTTACTACCTAGCATGTCAGCTATATGCATTGAAAGAAAAATTTACTTCACGTCAAACAGAAGAACCTGCTCAGGTATTTTTATTACAAAGGCTGGTTTCTTAGAAAAAAAGTCAAGCTCATGAATCAGTAGTTTAGATCAATTATTTAAATCAGTTGATAGTCTGTTATCAGTAAATTGATTCAAACATATCCTTGTACAGAACTCCAGCCAAACTATTGTGTCTGGTCAATTAACAAAGCTTCACACATAAAGATGATTGAGGCCTGTGATTGTCTAACTTAGTTCTGAAAGCAGGTAGCAAGACAAAGTGCAGAAGAAATAGCTTAAACTTTTCCTCCATTGGTCCCTGTGAGACAGAATTGGATTTGGCCTTTTGTATCTGGTTTTTGAAAATAGCCTGAACAATTAAGGTGCTTTTGTTTTCCAAAACAGCCAGGCAAGTAGGGGCTGACACAGGCTCCATGCCTGCTGAGGTAACTTCTGGAAGAGAGGGGGCAAGATGTATCTTGCATATTTACTGATTGGATGATCATAACTGTGCATTAAGGCCCCAGTGATGCATATTCACTGAGTTCTCAATGACTAAAGGATCCTGGACCTTGGAGCTCTCTTTTTGGGGCCTCCTAGATTGGTGAGAACATGCATGCACAGGAGAAGGTGCAGCATGTTCCTGGAGACAGCGGGGACCCTGTGCCAGGAACTCTCCCAGACATTGCCTGATGCGTCTCTTCATTTGTATCCTTTCTGGTTATAACAAATGGGTAACTGTACGTATAGGTAATAGTCTGTGAATTTTGTCAGCTGTTACAGAGAATTAACGAATACACAAAGGGCAATGAGGCTCTGACTTAGCTTGGTGTAGCTAATTCAAAGGAGGCCTACATAGTCAGTCTGAAGGACTGTCCTAACTCATGAGGAACCCAGCTTTGGGTGGCTGGTGGACAGAGAAAGGCTGCATGGGCAGTTGATGAAGGACAGTCCTTAGAACTTGTGGCCTAGTCTCGGGACTAGAGAGAGAGAGGTCACCTGGTCTGAAGTGCAGGGAGTTGTGCAGACTCCCGAGCCTATGTCTCGTCCCCTGTGTCCTGGCCTCGGGTGGCCAGGGATGTTTCGACCCAGCTCCAGGTAGCTGAGGATGAATTCTAGATCGAACTCTGGGTGGTTAGGGTCAGAGAGAGGAATTGCCATGGAAGTAGGTGGCTGGCGACAAAGTATGGAGATGTGGGAAGGTGAGGCTTGGATCTATTTCCAGCTGGAAATTGGATTCATGCTGATCTTGCCATGCAGTCAATGACAAAAGTGGGGTTTGCCTGCCTTGCCCCTTTGTTAGCATTGCATCCCTTTGAATGTTGAACTAAATGAGTCAAAGGTAAGGCCACTAAGCTAAAGGTCTAAAAGTGGTAGTTGAATTGGATTAGTTCAAAAGGTTTGATTAATGCCGTAACTCTTGGTTTTCTATGTAGTTTGGCTGTCCAATGGATTTCTATAAGAACTGACTTTATTAGGGGGATGGGGAATATTTAAGTGCTTTTTGAGGAATCCTACTTACCTACTAGTTGGGTAAATATGGAAGACTTACATTAACTTCCAAACAAGAAATATCTTGAACACTTTTGTTAAAAAACACTTTTTAATCTGATTCTGTTTATGTTCAAGGTTGTATAGAAGGGGCTCGAGTACGGTCCTGCCAGCCAAAATATAGCACACACGGAGAAAGTAATTTAGGATATTCTTTGTGTCTCATTGCACGCTAGTCCTGAGAGGAGCTATGATGAGCCAGTTGCTCCTTTCTTTTTCCCAGAAGCCACTGCCAGGGAAACTGCATGGGGCAGAGAAAGAGAAAAGCAGTGGTGAGTGTCAGGTGTTCACAGAACAAAATCTACTTCCTTCCTGCCATCCATTTGCTGTGCCAGTGAAGACAGTTGCACTGGCACGCAGTCCAGAAGGCCAGAAAAGAAAGCCATACAATGGTGATTGGGGTAAGCGTGTGGGAGGAGCTGAGAAAGTAGTTAACACTGCTTATCCATTGACAGGAGGAGTCAGTAAAAGAGTCCTTGCTTCTTTGCAACAAAGGTGATTCCGTATTTTTTAATGTATGATATATAGAATGTGTATGTGTATAGACAACACACATATGTAATATACAAATATGAATATTATTTATCTTCAATAATAGCACTAATACCAGAACATTAGCTATATTGATATTAAAATTTAGTATCAATAAATACAAAACTTTTAGCAGGATTAAATTTCTGGTTGTTTAGCTCATTCAGTGTAATATGTATATTATATGTACCCATTGCCGTCGAGTCGATTCCGACTCATAGCGACCCTGTAGGACAGGGCAGAACTGCCCCATAGGGTTTCTAAGGCTGTAATCTTTATGAAAGCAGACTGCCACATCTTTGTCCAGAGGAGTGGCTAGTGTGTTCGAGCCGCTGACCTTTCAGTTATCAGCCAAGTGCTTAACCACTGTGCCACCAGGGCTCACATATACAGTATAGTTGAGATTGCCTCTACAAAGATTAGATATGACTTCTTCACTTTAATATGAAGGTTAAAATATTTAAAAAATTTTTTCTTCTAAATGTAATCTTTCCTAGTTTTTGTTTTTTTCTTCCCTGTTGTTTAGTAACTAGTGAGTAAAAAAGTCCCTCCAGTCTTCCTCCTCCCTTTCTAAAGCTTTTGCTGAAGTCACACAGAAGAAATAGTGTAAACTGAGTATCCAATGAAATGATCACAAAACTATTAGGGGGGAAGTTCGATAATCGCAGGCCTTTCCCCTTTGTCAATGTTAGCTGAGGCATGAATATATTCCTAGTATCTAAAACATCAGAGTTTGTTTTGCCCCATATATTTGTTTAATGTGTTACTCATTCTCAACCATCATTCTGAACTTGTGCGTCCATGTTTATGAACTTAATTTAACAGTAATGAAGTTTAAAGTGCTTTAATAATAAGAATGTTTTTCTTGCCTACCAGTAGTTAGCTTATAGGAATTAATCAGAAAGTAATTTCTAATAGCTTTTTCTGAACCTTAAATTTTATAATGGATCTTTTTAATAGTTTAGTTTTGAATTATATCACTGTATAGTTAAATATCCTTTTCTCTTTTATAACCTTCAATAATATGACTAGTTTCAGAACATTAGCTATATTGATATTAAAATTTAAAACTTAACAGGATTAAATGTCTGGTTGTTTTATATCTGATGAACAGTTTTAACTCATTCCGCATAAGATTAGCATATTCTGTGTGCATAAAATTTTTTTAAAAAGAGCTAAATTACAGTGCCTTTTAAGGAATCTCAGTATGCATGTACAAATCTTCATGTCTATACTTGCATTCTCCGTCTTCCTTCCCATTGTTGTTGTGTGCCATCGAGTCAATTCCAACTCCTAGCGACCCTCTAGGACAGGGTAGAGCTGGCCCCATAGGGTTTCCAAGGCTGTAATCTTCAGTGGCATAAGTGTCCCTGCTCCTATCAAAGGCCAGGCCCTCCCCTTTGCACCAGATTCCCTTCTCTTCCTCTTGCCTCCTCTAGAACTTTGCACTTGAAAGTTTGCTCCTCTCTTCCAACATATGTCTCCTTCTCTACTGGATCATTCCAGCCATCATACAAATGTGTTTTAGTATTTCTCACCTTCAGAGGAAAAGAAGTCTCTCCTGGTCTCTCTCCTCCTCTATCCCCTCATTTCTCTGCTTCCCTTCACAGCACAGCTTTTCCAAAGAACACAGTGCACTCACTGTCTTCACTTCCTCAGCTTCCATTCACACTTGAACCCGCTCTTATCTGGCTTATATCCTTACCATTCTATTGTCACTTTGTGTCAAGTTCACCAAAACCTCCATATTACCAAGTTCAGTGGTCACTACTCTGTCTTCTTACTTGAAGTAAGAATATTATCTTGCAGTAATATTCAACACAGGGATTACTTTTTGCTTGAAATACTTTCTAAGCTCTTGACTTTCTTGACATACTTCCCTAGTTTTCTTTCTACCTTTCTGTTCCATGTCAGTCTCCTTTGCTGGCTGCTTCTTTACTTTTAAATAACACTTGTCCCAGATCTGTCTTATCTTACCTCTCTGATAGCTTTAAATACTGCATTGTCTGCTGGTGACTTCCGAATTTATACCCCTAGACCTGAACACAAATATACATGTTTACACATACACACATGTACACACATGGCTACTACTTGATATCATCACTTAAATGTTTATAAAGTATCTCAAGCCTACTTTGTCCAAAGCACAACTCTTTACTTTGCCCTTTCCAAAGATAACGTGTATTTCTACCTCCCTCCATAAGTCTTACTCATTTCAGTAAAGGAACCTACCCGTTTGCTGAGGCCAAAACCATAAGACGTATCCCTCTCCCTTGTTGCCGCTATCCCCCTTCCCCCCACTAATTCAGTCTTTGAGCAAGCTTTATTATCTCAAGGCCACCACTGAGCTTCAACTCCTGAAGATTGTTATTAGGTACTGTCGAGTCGATTCCAACTCATAGTTACTGGAGCAGCCTGCCACATCTTTCTCCCACGGAGCAGCTGATGGGTTCAAACTGCCAGCCTTTCGTTAGTAGCCACGTGCTTAACCACTGCACCACCAGGGCTCCTTTTTAAAAGATTCTAGTCCTAGCTTATGTCTTGCTTAATTTGCTATAATGGCCTCCTAACTCCTTCTGTGCTTGACCCCTTCTAATCCATGCTTCAGACAGTTGCCAGATTGATCTTTTTAAAACTTAGATCATTTTGCTTCCCTGCTTAACATTTAAGTGACTTCCCATCACACTTAGACCAAAACTCAAACTCATGGCTGTCAAGGTATTACATTATCTGACCTCTCCATGGAATCTACAATTCTTCTTAGCGACTATGGTCCAGCTACAACAGCCTTGCGTTCCTGAACACAGCAAGGTTTTTCCTACATCATGACTTTTGTATTTGCTATTTCCACTGCCCTCTCTTCCCCCTGATCTTTCAGTGGCTGACTCCTTCATGTTCTTCAGATTTCACATCAAAGTCACCTGATCTAAAGGAATCCTCCAACATCAGTTAACTCTCTGTCACTTCACCCCAGGTATTTTCTTCAGAGCACTTATGGCTATCTGAAATTATTCATGTGTCTCTTTTTCTTTTTTTATTTTCTGTCTCCTTGCATTAGAATGTAAGCTTTAAGAGGGCAGGACTTAATCTGTTTTTTAGCAGCTATAGTCCCAGTTTCTAGAACAGTGCCTGGCTCCATAGTAAACTGTCAGTAAGTGTTTATTGTTGAATAAATGAATGCTCTGTTATGGATACGTCGGTTGTAACAGTGTTTTCTTGTGTTTTCATACATTAACAGAACCAGGAAGTGTGTCCCTATGGAATGGACTCTAATGATGATGACAGCTCTGGGGAATTATCTGTGAAGAATTTACCGTTAGTATCAAAATTCTTTATCCATCATCATAATCTGTGATGTATTTATGAAAGGAAGTTTGCATCATATTGAATTACTTTTGGAGCCTAATGCTGTATTGAGAATATATTTAAGAAAATTTGATATGTTGAAATTCTGTTACGGATAGCCAAACCAAACCTTTTTTTTTTTTTTTTCTTATATTTAGTTACTTTCTTAATGGCTAGGAAAAAAAGCTTCTCTAAACTTTTTAAACTGGTCCCTTCATAGTATTTTTCTCTGTCTCATGTTTTTATTCTAAGAAGGATTGGGTTATTCAAATGGTGGTGTTTTGCCAGTACTACAAATAGTCTGGTTACAAAAGAAGTATAATAAACACCTTATTTAACATAGCTGTCACACTGTTTCGCTGGACCACTTTACTTTTAAACACAGTCAGATCCCAGATACCCTCATCCCCATCTCTTCTTGAATGGAGTGTATTTTGTTTGTTTATGTTTTATTGAGATATAATTACATATGGTAAAATGCACAAGTCTAAGTCGCACAGTTTGATGACTTTGACTAACGTGTACGCCAGTGAAACCGAAACCTCAATTAAGATAGAGAGCATTAACATCACTCTAGCCCAG
>NW_004444072.1:5858041-5913556 GCF_000243295.1 Trichechus manatus latirostris | reverse complement strand
GTCTCCAGACCTTGCCAGATATCTCCTGGGGAGCCTGATTGCCCCAGTGAGAACCACTACCATAGACGCTTTCCTCATTTCCCTTTCCAGTCTGTCACCTCTCCTCACAGAAGTAACCACTAGTATGATTTCTGTCCTCACAGATTAATTTTAATCCTGAATAGTTTTAAACTATTGATTGAACTGTAGGATTTTTAAAATAGTTATTAGGTGGTTACCACAGCGCTGTCTGTTACCTACAGCTGTACTTAATTTTTGATGTCTGGAGGGGGATAGTATCCACAGAGAACACAGAGTGAACTTACAGTTAGAATGAAGCTACCAGTAATAGTATTAGAGCATAAAGAAAACTTCTTGTTTGATAAACCAAAGGGGGTTTTAAAGAAAATGAACAGTGTTAAACAACTTCAGAGGAGTCAGTACTACAGCACCAAAAAAGCATACACTACCAACAAATCACAGATCTGCTAATGATTAAAGCAGGCTCCTAAGGACTTGATAATCAAACTGCTTTTGTTAAAATATTTATTTAGTAAGTCAGTTTTGATTGGCCGTTTCTGCATTTAAATGAACTTACAAGTTCTCATGTTTTCAGGAGGAACTGCCCACCTTGAGTATGATAGTCCATAAAATTCCAATGGAACTTGAATTTCAATCAAAACAAACCAGCCCCTGTAATTAGATGTTTTTGGTTTCCTTTGATACAGAACAGATGTACTGATTTGGAATGGACTTATGAAATGATAGTAAAATTTGTTAAAAAAACCTATAATTTAGGAAAATATTAAAGTTGTTTTTTATTACACGATTGTTAAATAACTTTTTTTTCATTGGTATTTTCTAAGGCAAATTCCTCTTCAGGAAGCTGACCTTCCAGGACAAGGAGAATCATTCCAAGTAGAAGGTAATTCAAGTGAGAATCTAAAATATTATTAAGGGCAGCAAATCTTTGCAAATAAGTAACACAAATTATTCTGATTATTCTTTTTTTTTTTTTAAGTTTTTTAATCTGCTCATCTGGTATTCACTCAAAGCAAATCAGTTTATTTCACACAGAATGATAGAATTTTAAAATGTGTTCATCTGCTGTGCCAAAACTGTCTTCAGAATCCTTGGCTATAACTCTGGCTACTGTGTACACAGCCCTGCTATGTGCCATGTTCTGCATTCAGCATTTTACATACAACCAACTTGGAATATAGGCACAGGCAGTCCCATTTTTTGTAGAAACTCAAAGAAGTAAAGCATCTCACAAGAAGTAGCCCAGCTGATAAGAGCTAGGATTTAAACCCAAAGCGAGACTCCAATGCCATGCCCTTCTTATTCCTTGTAAATTTATGTGTCAGTTTATACATCACTCCCCTCCCCTTGAATCCGGGCTTTGAACCTGTTTACTCCAATTTACCCCCTACTGATAATTTCCATTTCTAACAAGTTCCCTGCTGAGAATCTGTATTTCCACCCCAGATATACTGAATCAGAATCTACATTTTAACAAGATCCCCCAGGTGATTCTTATGTATAATTTCCTGGGAACTTGTTAGAAATGCAGATTCTCAGCAGGGAACTTGATAGAAATGCAAATTCTTGGCAGGAGTTCGAAACAGAATTTTTGAAGCCCTGACTTGAACTAAGCTTTGAAGAAGGGATAGTGTTTGAATAAGCATAACTGGATGAATATCCTCACTTTTCCTAAAGATATGGATTCTGTTTCTCACCTGAAAGGCTTTCCATCTATTCACATCTTGCTCATTTTTCAAAGAACAACTTGGCTCCCACTTTATCGGTCCTACTTTAGGATATAAAGTTCTCTTCTTCTGAATCCTGTGATGCCAGATACATACAAGCTACTCATTTGGAAGTTACTCATTTGGTTTTCTTCATGTAGATAATGTTTAGAATTCCAATGAGATTCTAAGCGTCCTCTATTTTTATTACTCAGAACCTAGTAATGGTATGCCTAAATAAATTAGGTGCTAGATATTTTATTTCAGTTGAATAGTTTGATTTCTTTTCCAGAGGCATATAAAACGTCAAGTTAAAATATTTTTAAAAGGTTATATAAGATTCTTTCACATGTCAGATGAAAGTCATCAGTTGATCATTGCCAAGTAAATAGATGGTAATATTAAGTTCCTCAAATTTTTATTTACTTACAATAAATGTAGGAAAACTACAGATGACTTTTTAGTCACTCAGTTTTTAACATTGAATTCTAAGATTCTTGAAATTAAAATTTCCATAAAGTAAAAAACCTTCATTCTCCTTTATTTTTTAAATTCTCAGAGCAGGTACCTGCTGTTCCTCATGAAAGACTGAGATTTGATTTTGATTCAGGTGAAGATAAGTCTCCTGATAATGGCTTACCTAGAACTGTATCTGTCCGTCGAGGTTTAAAGAGACATTTTAACAATCTGTGTCAGTTCGATACCTTGGGTGACTTTGAAAGCAGTTATTTGCCAGGAGAATCTTTTGAATGGGAAAGAATTAGATTTGCAGACCCACTAATAAGTATAAACCTACCTGAAAATGTAGAAAAAGATGTTTGTCAATGGAACAAGGACCAAATTAACTTATCCCCAAAGCTGACTCACCCAGGAAGCCTTACTATAACAAAAGAAGTCATTTTAGAGTCTAAATCTGAACAAACTAAAACTAAGAATAGAAATGCACGAAGAACAAAAAGAGAAGAAAACAGAAAAGCTAGCAGAAGGAGAAAATCAAAGTCCATAACTAGAAGTAAAGGGAGCAAAAGTGAAAATAAAAAAACTGTTCCCCCACAAAATTTGGATGAGTCGGTCGGTTCCAGTGATGCTTACAATTTTAATTTGGAAGAGGGTGTTCATCTCACTCCTTTCCGACAAAATACAGCAAGCAATGATTCTACGAGAAAAGAAAGCAACAGTGAGTCTGACGTGAGCGTCTGTGAGTCAAGTGATTCAGGAGATGACTCAGATGATTTCTATTTGCCTTCTAAAAACATTTGCAAGAACCTTCAAAATCTCGACATCAAACCAGATAGGAGCCCCATCACCAGGTGTCGATCTAAAATGGCTCCAAAATGTATGGATGAAAAAGAGATGGAGAGTTCCAAGCCATCTGAAACTCCTACCAGTAAGTGATCTACTTGTTTGCCTGCATTTTTAATGTTTATAATAAATGATCTCTCCTGGTGCTTATATACCATATACTGTACTTGCCATCTGTCTCCCAGGGGGCGGTTAGAGACTTACCATCTGTCTGTTTTGGAGGGGAAGTTACAGACTAATAAAATAGTGGGAGTCTGGGGGTGGAAATCACAGTTACATTGTTCTGACCTACTTCAAGCTAATTTAAATCCTCTTAACAAACAAATATTATTTTAGAAAGCATTTTTATTTCCAGTAAGTGAGACCCCCAACGGAGGGCAGAGGACTTTTTTCGTTAAGAGGTAAATGGAATTAAAGTATCTTTTATATACTCATCCAAACCATCCCCATGAAAATGAAATCAAATTTGAATCCAGTGACCTGTGAAATTATAATGGCTTTGCTTTATGTTTGACAGGAACCATGATTTAAAATAATTTTCTAGTTAATGAAGGTGGCCTAATGAGACCAAGAAACTTTTTCCTCAATTGATGGGCTTAGTATTCTTTTGTTCTAAAAACTGTGGCTCAGAAAATCTTGCCACAGAGTTAGATGAAAGTATGCATAGTTCAAATGCTGGTCCTCCGGCCTCTACCTCCTACAAAAATTCTCATCTGGGAATTTTATTTGATATGGTAAAACTGACATATGAAGGCAGATTCTACCATTTTCAAGGTATTGTTATTTCATTGGAGCCTCAGAACTATATGCAGTATGCGTATCATCACGCCTGTTTTGTTGATAAGGAAATGGCACCTAACAGCGACGAGAAAGCCTAAAAAAAAAAGTTAATCGACTTTCCGTAAGTCTGAATCAACTTCACGACAACTAACAGCAACAGCATGCAGATATCATTTTTTAAGTTGGGAAAGTATTTGTTTTTTATAGTATCCTTACTATGTGCTGTGTACCTTCCTCCCAATATAGATGTAGTTACAAAGATGTAGAGTAACTTGAATCCTTATGGGAGGAAGAACACTGGATAACGTTTTAACATACTAGCTTTACTGAAGGGAACTCCTTTCCTCCTAGCTTACAAAGAGGCTAAGATTTAGAATTCTCATTTATTTAATGGAATGAGTTTAGGTGGTTTTATAAGACTATCAGAAGCTTTTGGATTGTAGTTTGGTATTGAAAGAGAGAAGGGCCTTGATGATTCCGAATAGCAAGATGTGACTAAAATAAAATTCCACAATTAGTTTAAACTAATTCATTATTCCAAGCATCATAAAAGGGTTGGTTGGTTGGTTTGTTTTTCAAATTTTAGTAAAGTCTTCTGTTGTGTCAGCCTTTCACACATACAGCAATTAGTATTTCAACATCATAAGGAATGAAAGTAAAAGAAAAATGATGAAAAGGTTTTAAAAAATCTGTATTATAAAATTGTTGTTGTTATGTGCCATTGAGTCAATTTCAACTCATAGTGACCCCATGTGACAGAGTAGAGCTGCTCCATAGGGTTTTCTTGGCTGTAATCTTTATGGGAGCAGATCACCAGTTCTTTCTCCTGCTGAGCCACTTGGTGGGTTTGAACCACCAACTTTTAGGTTAGCAGTGGAGTGCGTAACCATTACACCACCAGGGCTCCTTGTGTTATTAAATACTGGACTATATATGCATTTAGGATTGTATAATTAAGTACAATTTCAGCTCTTGTAACTGTTTTGGAACCATACTCAGTAAAAGTTATTTTTGTAGGTGCACCACTTAAAAATCACCAGTCACCGCATCATAGTCTGAAGGATATCACCAATGTTTCCTTGACTCCTATAATAAGAGTCAGAAAACTTTCTCTTTCTCCAAAAAAGAATAAAGGAAGCCCAGCAGCATCTCTGCCTAAGCGCAGGTGCACTGTCAGTGTGAACTATAAGGAACCCACACTCTCTTCGTAAGTATTTGATTTGTGGGAATTCATTTTTAATGATACATTTGGGGAGGATAAGATCATAGAGCTTTGTTTGGGAATGAGTCTTATTTGAAATACAAAAGTTTGATAAAAATCAAAGTGGAAGTGTTAAGATGGGCATATTTTACAATAACTTAACATTGAAGAGTAAGTTAATGTTGGGATGCTTATAATTATTATACTTATGATCTCTTTTTACCCTTATAGGAAACTAAGAAGAGGGGACCGTTTTACAGATTTGTGTTTCTTGCATTCTCCTGTTTTCAAGCAAAAAAAGGACTCCAGACACAGTTCTAAAAAAAAAAAACATTAACCAAATATAATGAAACTTCCGTTAGATGGTGATGGAAATTAACCCTACACTCCCGTCTGTCGCTTATGAGATAGTATGTAAGGTAGTACACTAGTGGGTTGAAATATTGCCATAGACTATTCTTTTGACAGTACTCTAGATCATGAAAATTTCTTCAAAATTATACTTAAAATTTAATAAATTTAGGTTTATTTTTTTCTTTTAAATATAAATAACTGGACTTAAGCACTATAATAGTTTAGATTTCTTATACTGCCTAAAACCTTTCATTTTAGCCAAAATGTATCTTACTTGGAAATTAATGGTGGTTATTTAAATTAAGATATTTTAATTATAAGCTTTTGGCATCTTTATTTTTCCCTTAAGTAGGGAATACTAGAGTGAATTATTTTTGAAAACAGGTTGAGGATCTTTTGAAATTCCTTATTATAATATTTGAATAAAGTAAATCCTTTACATTGACAGTAGGGTATACCCTAAATTGTTTATGGATCCCTTATACCACTGTTGTATTTAATTTGTCAGATAAAATGTGTGTGAGATTATGATTAGAGAATTTATGGTTGATTAGGCTCAGGAACTAGCTATGTGGCTAGCTCGGAACTCCCAGCTCTAAGTGCATTCAAAGTGTTGCCTCAGCAAAATCACAGACTATGTCATGTACTTCCAGGAAAGTGCCTTATTTAGTAAAAAACCTCAAATGTTAAATGTGCGAATACCAAGGGCTTTTTATATTAGCTTTTTGATGAACCAGTGAGAGGGAATTAGTTCAGTTCACTTTATTTCTATAAACTTCTAAAGAACAGTGAAGTTTTGTATTAAGATTGTGCTTGTGTTTTTCTTTGGTGTTTTAAATACCGAAGAAGGACTGTCTCTCTGGGTGTCTTACTTTCTACTCGCCACTATCCTCATCCTTGGACATTCCTATATCGTTCTCCTCAGTATTCTCTGTAGTCATTGCCATGAAACTCTCAGCGTCCCCTCCGCATTCTCAACCTAACACTTCTTTCTTTCAAACTTTTCATTGTGGAATGTCCAGGTCCATGATCAACAAATTCTAATTTTACTGGGTGACCCTTCAATCCTGACCTCAGTTTTCCTTAACTGCATCTTCATATCTTTCTGCATTCTACCTCACTCACACCCAGAATCCTTTTCATCAGTCAAAATTTTCTGTTTCCTAAATCACTGATTCATATACCCTACTTTCCCATCACAGTCTCTTATTCTTCCATTTTGCTTGTTCAACTACTCCTCTTACACCTGTTTTTTAAATTTATGGAAACTCTAGAGTAGCTGTCTTAATTTAAATTAATTAAAATGAAATAAAATTTGAAATTCAACTCCTCAGTGGCTAGTGGTTACCATATTGGATAGTGCAGATGTAGAACAAAGTTCATTGGACTGCTGCATGCTCTAGATCAGCAGTCAGCAAACTAAAAAGTCTATGGACCAAACCCAGCCTGCTGCCTATGTTTGTATGTCAGCAAGCTAAGAATGGTGTTTTCAGTTTTACATGGTTGAAAAATAATCATATACTTGCAATTGATTTTGATGATAGCAAACACAGGTAATTTTGAACCCCAATAAAGTACCTACATAATAACTCTGATTTTGCTTCTTGGCTTGTAAAGCATAAAATAGTTACTTTCTGGCCCTTCACGGAAAAAGTTTGCCAACTCCTCTGCTAGACCATTGACTAGGTTTACTTTTGCTTTATAGGCTATTCTCTTCTGACACTTTCTGATCAACTTTGATACTCACCTTCCTTTTGTCCTCATTGTCAAGCATTTTCCTAAATTTGGTGTTAATGTTTTTGTATATTAATGTTTATGTATTTCTGCTGTTGTGTCCGTAGACTGTTAAGTATTGCTTTGTATTTTAACATTTTACATCAATGTTGTATTGTACATATAGCAACAGGCTTTTAACTCAACATTGTTTTTGAGATTTGTCCCATGTTGGCTGATGTAGATTATTTTCATCGTTGTATTTTGTTTTGTAAATAAACCAGAATAAATCAGTTATTCTTTTGAGAGACAATTTGTTTCCACTTTTTCATTGTTGCAAATTAGTGCTGCAGTGAACCTTCTGCAACCATGTACCCAGGTGTGTAAGTTTCCATGGAGTTAATATCTAGAAGAGTTGCACAGTTATAGAGTATATTGAAATTTAACTTTACTATGGGTTACCAAATTGCTGTCTGAAAGTGGTTGTACCAATTCTGGCACAAGGAATGTACCATTCTCTTAACAGCAATATAAATCCCAGTCTTCCCACACACTGTCCATCACTTGGTGTTATTGGACACTAAAATGTGCCAAACCAATGAGTATGAAATGTTTCTTGCTTTTCTCCCTTCTGCTGGTGGTGACTCCGGATTCCCCTCCACACCATCTCTGGGTTCCGCGCGCCCTTCTCCGCCCACAGTCCCCCGGAAGCTGCCGCGGGCGCCTGGGGAATGGTGGGGGCGGTGGCGGCTGTGGGCTTGTGCGGTGTGTGAAGGATGCCACTTCTTGCTCTTGCGTTAGCAGGCGGCGGCGGGCCGTGGAGCTTCTCGCTCCCGCAGCGGTGGCGGCTTCCGGAGTCCCACCGCGAAGATGCTCAAAGTCACGGTGCCATCCTGCTCCACCTCGTCCTGCTCCTCGGTCACCGCCAGTGCGGCCCTAGGGTTCGGAAACCCTCATCCCGGATTACTGGATCCATGGCTCCAACAGGGACGCTCAGAGCGATTTCTTCAAGGTGAAGTTGGAGCTGGAACGGGGTGCTACATCCATTGTGTACAGATGCAAACCGAAGAGGACCCAGAAGCCTTATGCTCTCCAAGTGTTAAAACGGTGGACCAAAAAAATTCTAAGAACTGAGATAGGAGTTCTTCGCCTCTCACATCCAAACATTGTAACATTTAAAGAGATATTTGAAGCCCTACAGGAATCAGTCTGGTCCTAGAACTTGTCAAAGGAGGAGAGCTGTTTGACAGGATTGCGAAAAAACGATATTAGCGTGAGCGAGATGCTGCAGATGCTGTTAAACAAATCCTGGAGGCAGTCGCTTACCTACATGAAAATGGGATTGTCCATCGTGATCTTAAATCAGAGAATCTTCCCTATGCAACTCCAGTCCCAGCTGCACCATTGAAAATTGCTGATTTTGGACTCTCTAAAATTTGGAACATCAAGTGCTCATGAAGACAGTATGTGGAATCCCAGAGTACTGCGTTCCCGAAATTCTCAAAGGCTGTGCCTGTGGACCTGGGGTGGACGTGTGGTCTGTAGGAATAATCACCTACATCTTACTTTGTGGATTTGAACCATTATACGATGAAGGAGGAGAAGTTCATGTTCAGGGGAATTCTAAATTGTGAATATTACTTTATCTCCCCCTGGTGGGATGAAGTATCTCTAAATGCCAAGGACTTGGTCAGAAAATTAACTGTTTTGGATCCTAAGAAACGGCTGACTACCTCTCAAGCTCTCCAGCACCCGTGGGTCACAGGAAAAGCAGCCAATTTTGTTCACGTGGATACCGCGCAAAGGAAGCTCCAAGAATTCAATATCCAGCGCAGGCGTAAAGCAGTGAAGGCGGTAGTAGAGTCTTCCCAGTTGGGAAGTGCCAGCTAGCAGTCACAGCAGCATCCAGGAGAGCCACAAGGCCAGCTGAGACCCATCCCCAGTCCAAGATGGCAACCAGGACATCAAAGCTATGCCAGAGGAAGAGAAAGTTCCAGGAGATGGGGCCCAAGTGTCATTTGAGGGCACAGAGGCTGAGCTGATGAAGGAGTAGGCCTTAGGGGAAGTTAAAGATATAGATATAAATGCTGCTGAGGCCACCGAGATGGTGCCGGAAGCACTGGATGATGGCATAAAGGTGGCTGAGCCAGAAATAGAAGAGGGCCTAATAGAGGAAAAGCTGACAACTGTGGTGGAAGCAGCAGACCCTAAAGAAGGGCAAGAAAACCCTGATCTGGAACTTGGAACTCAACAGTATGGTGTGAACCTGCCAGAGTACGAATTCGGCTTCCTTTCATCTGGAAGCCAAAACCTGGCATTTTATGCACTTTGTCCTCCAGCAAGGAAGATGTGGATGCATGATATTCACTATAGTGATTCCGTTTTTGAGGTGCAAAAAAAAAAAAAAAAAAAAAAAAAAAAAACCATGAAATGGATTAATCCTAAAAAAAAAAAAAATAGTTCTCTTTGTTTTAATTACTAATGACACTGTATCTCATTATGAGAATTCAAGTATTTATTGATCATTCTCATTCTAGGAATGGAATATTCTTTGCCCACTTTTCTACTGAATATCTTTTAATAGTATAGGTTATTTTGAGGAGTAGGAATCTAATTTTATTTTTTTCCATGAAGATACCAGTTGTCTCAGCACTATTCACTGATTAACCTATCCTCTGATGAATATTGCTGTCTTTGACATACACCAAGCTTTCCGTTGGTTTATTTGTCTAGCTTTGTTTTGAGTGCTGCATTGTCACAATTTTTTTAATACACAGATAGAACTGATTTGCTAATATTTTCTTTAGGAATTTTTGTGTCTATGGTCATAAGTAAAATTTGCGTATATCTTTTCTCACATACACCTTGTATTTTTGGTATCAAGGTTATACTATACATACCCATTGCCATCAAGTCTATTCCAACTCATAGCGACCCTATAGGACAGAGTAGAACTGCCCCATAGGGTTTCCAAGGAGCAGCTGATGGATTTGAACTGCCAACCTTTTAGTCAGCAGCCATAGCTCTTAACCACCGTGCCACCAGGGCGCCAAGGTTATACTAGCCTCATAAAATAAGTTGAGAATCTTTTCTTTGTTCTATGGCACAAATTGTACTTGCGAAGGTTTGGTAGAACTGGCCATTGAAACCATCTTATTCTGCTGTGCTTGTCTAGGATGTTGTATATATTGTTACCAATTTCATCTGTTTTATCGTTTACTGAAATAAGTGTAATAAAATCTTGCACAATACTAGATTTGTCAGTTTTATTTTCCTAGTGAATCATTTCTTTTATCACTGTGCAAAACAATAATGGTTTTTGTTTTAAAATCTAATATAAATATAGCTAAGGCAGCTTATATATGGATAATATTTACCTATATATTGTTAATATTTGCCTGGCATACCTTTTTTCCATTTCTTTAAACCATCCTGTATTGATATGTTTTACATGTGTCTCTTTAAACAGCATACTACTAGGTTTTGTTTTTCAGTCCAAACTGAACTGCAGTTGATCCTTATTATTCACAGATTCCATATTTATGAATTCACCTACCTCCATGTATTTGTAACCCTAAAATTAACAGGTGCTTTTGCAGACATGCGCAGAGTGGTGAAAAATTTGAGTTGTCAGATGCACACACTCCCAGGTGAGGTGGAACAAGGTGATACTCTGCTTTTTTGCTTCAGCTCTTGTAAACAAATATCATTATTGTGGTCTATTTAGTTCCATGTTTTTCATATTTTTTGCTTTTTTGTTGGTGATTTTGCTGTATAAAATGGTCCCTAAGTATGGTGCTGATGTTTTGTCTGGTGTTCCTAAGTGTAAGAAAGCTGTGATGTGCCTTGCAGAGAAAATGTGTTAGAAATCAGCTTTGTTCAAGCATGAGTTAATAGTCCTTTTGGCCATGAGTTTGATGTTAATGAATCAACTATATATATTAAATGTCTTTAAGTGGAAATACACATAAAACAAGGTGATATACTAACCTTGAAAATGAAAAGTGAAAATGTGACCAGAGGCTTGCAGGAGCCTAACCCTGTATTTCCCCTAGGAGCAATGATTCAGTATTCACTAATTTGGTGTTTGTGGCAACTTTACAGAACATAACTACCATGAATAACAAGAATTTACTATACCGTCTTCTATCTAACAAGTTTGGTCCATTTACATTTATTGTGATACCACTATCGTTTTATTTATTTTTGTCAACTATTTTGTGCTTTCCGTCTTGTTTCTTCTTCACTGTTTAACGCTGGATCGATGGAGTTGTCTTTATTTCTATTTTTTTAAAGCAGTTATCCTTAAATCATTTAACATGTATACTTGACTTTCCAAAGTCCAAGATTCTGAAGTCATTTTGATGAAGGTCAAATTCTTTTTCTAAAAATGAATTTAATTTTGACCTCACTCTTGATTGTCCAGCTGAGTATAGAATTCTAGATTGACAGTTATTTTCTCCAGCATTTAATTTTCTTAAGGCCTTAATTTTTGCTGTTAAATCTTGTCGGTCTGATTGTTCCTTGTGTTTTGTTAAGTTATCCCTAAACATTTTCTATTTTTTACTTATTATAGATATATTTTTAAATTTCATTTTCAGTTGTTTGCTATTAGCTTTATAGAAATGCAACTGTTTTTCACATATTGACCTTTCTACACTCACTTATTAGTTCTAATACCTTTTTTGTAGATTTTTTTTATGCATATGATTTTATAGTCTAGAAAAAAAGGACAGTTAACTTCTTCCTTTCCAGTTCCCATGTCTTTTCTTGCTTTGTTGCACTGTCTAGAACCTCAGCTATAATGTTGAATAGAAGTGATAATATTGAACATCTTGCCTGTTCTCAACCTTGGGAAGAAGCATTTGGTCCTTTAGCATTACTGTGACATTGCCTACATGTTTTCATAGATAACCTTTATCAGATTAAGGAAGTTTCTCTTTATTGGTTGTTTGCTAGGAGGTTTTTTTATTTTTTTATCATGAATGGATGTTTAATTGTGTCAAATGCTTTATCTTCATCTATTGAAATATTTTTTTCTTCTTTATTCTTTAATGTGGTTCATTGCACTAACAGATCTTCTAGTGTTAAACCAACCTTGAACTAATGGAATAAAAGGTACTTTTTTGTATTTATATTTGTATTACATATTTATATATTTATTGATATGCACATTTTGTTAAAGGTCTTCACATCTGTGTTTGTGAGGGCTGTTGTTCTACAGTATTTGTGCATAGCTTCATGAAGTTTAACCCATACATGTACAGACTGGTAGCCAACCAAGGCCCAAGGGAGCCCCTAAGCTGAATTCTGCAGCTCTTTCTCTGCATAGCTCCTTCCTTACTCCTACTCTGCTAGCAAATTCTAGTTTCCATGTCTTCTCCAATCTTCATCTCCTTGACTCAGTAATGACTCTTTGAATTCCCCCTCCTTGTGGCAAAATTCTGAAACTGCCTCAGGAAGAATTTGGTATGGACATAGGGCTCACTCTGTTTATTTTTTTTCTCTCTAGGCTCATAATCCTGCAATTCCAGAAAAAGAGTTCTGATTGTCCAACTTCTGAAAAGAGTTGATTAACATTTTGTTCAGTTTTCTAGTTTATAGCAGAAGGGCAAGGCTATATTGGTTATGCCTTCATAGGCAGAAGTGGAAGTCAGTAATTCATCCTGTTCGGTATTCACTATGATTATAAATATTCATGCCTTTCATCAATTGTGAAAAATTCTTAGCTCAATGAATATTGCCTTTACCCCATTCTGTCCTTACTCAACTTCTAACACTGGACTTTCATTTAACTAATATTGAGTTCCAGTGTGCTGGACACTGCTCTAGGTACTTAGGATACCTCAGAGAAAAAAATATCCTGCCGTAATGGAATTCACATTATTTACAGCCTATCCCGTCTCTTAACCCCTTTTTCATATTTATCATCTTTTTAGCTGTGTTCTTTATTTCATTAGTTCTATATTCCAATTCACTTATGCTATCATTGGCTGTATCATTGCCTATTTAATCTGTCAATGTACTGTTCTCTATTTTTAACAATTATAAGTACTCGTTTTCTTTCAGAGTGCATTATCTCACATTAGGTATGTAATCCTGATATTTGTTGTATTTGCTGACTTTTGATTATGAGAATTGTTTGCTCATGTTCTATAATTTATTGTGAGCTCATCTTCAATGGGAATGACTTTTCTGAAAAAAAATGTGTGGATGGTTATAAAAGCAGCCATACAGAGGATTTTGTGTTAGCTTTTACCAGGCACCTTGGAGATACCACCTGCCTAAGAACCAATTTTTATTTCATACTGTGTTTGGGGATTTAAGAATTCCCAGACCATGTAGGAAATTGCATAGGAAATGTAAATTTGAAACCCAAACCAACATGAGGGACAGGCCAAAGGCTTCAAATCCACAGGGAGGAAACTTCCTAGTCTGTGCTTTCACTGGTATTTGCAAATCTTTGTAGATTCTGGCTTTATGTGTGTGTTGGAGTAAGGGTGGGAGAGTCAATCACCTGTTTCATTTGACCCACATATTTATTAAAACCTAAGCCCCTAAAACAGAGATAGCAACTTTCCCAGGGTGACAAAAGAATCAATACATGTATTGATCCCTCTGTTTTTAGTTTGTTGTTGGTTATGACACTTAGGGATTGCCTTTTCTTCCTTGTAAGCTCAGGTATACTCTTAAATTTATTGCAGTTTATCCAGCATTTCCAGGTATTTTCAGGAGACAAAGTTTTTACATTATTTTAGCCTGTCATACTGTATAACCAGAAGTCTCCAATCCATTGCCAAGATGACTTTTTAAATCACAGTCTGATCATGCTTTACAGCCATTTCCTATTTCCCTTAAGATGAAACCCAGTATTTTGTTTATTGTTGTAGTTTAAGTGAAAGTTTACATTCCAAGTTAGTCTCTTATACAAAAATTTATACATACAGTGTTATGTGACCCTAATTGCTCTCCCTATACTGTGACAGCACACTCTTCCTTTCCATTTCTGATTGCCCATGTCCATTCAACCAGCTCCTAACCCTCTCTGCCTGCTCATCTCACCTCCGGACAGAAGCTGCCCGTTTAGTCTCATGTATCTACTTGAGCTAAGAAGCACTCTCTTCATGAGTATCATTTTATGTTCCACAGTCCAGTCCAATCTTTGTCTGAAGAGTTGGCCTCGGAAATTGTTTTAGTTCTGGACTGATGGAGAATCCAGGGGCCATGCTTTCCGAGGTTCCTCCAGTCTCAGTCACACCATTAAGTCTGGTGTTTTTACTAGAATTTGAGTTCTGCACCCCACCTTTCTCCTGCTCCATCAGGGACTCTCTGTTGTGTTCCCCATCAGGGCATTCATTGGTGGTAGCCGGGCACCATCTAGTTCTTCTGGTCTCAGGCTGATGACGTCTCTGGTTTATGTGACCCTTTCTGTCTCTTGAAAACCCAGTATTCTTAATGTGACCTGTTATGGCCCTGCACCATCCCATACCCTTCCTCTTTCCTCCCTCCTACCTCTGCCGTGTTGGAGCCTTTCAGGTGTTTGGTTCTTTACTGCCTCAAGAATTTCTCAACCTACATTTCCTCTGCCTGCCTTCCTTTAAATTTTGCCTTAGTCAATGTCTATTCATCCTTCAGCACACAGCTTAAAGGTCACTTCCTCTGAGCCTTCACTAAACCCCTTTACCAGGCTGTGTCTCCCATTTTATAGTCTCATAGCACTATATTAAGGAGCCCCAGTGGCGCGGTGGTTAAGTGCTCAGCTGCTAACCAAAAGGTCAGCGGTTTCAAACCCACCAGCCGCTCATGTAGAAAGATGCGACAGTCTGCCCTCGTAAAGATTAACAGCCTTGGAAACCCTATGGGGCAGTTCTACTCCGTCCTAGAGGGTCACTATGAGTCAGAATTGACTTGATGGCAATGGGTTTAGTTTTTGGTTTGATGTTTATGGGAGCCACCATTGGCACCACCACTGCAAGATATACCTCTTCAGTGTAACACTCTTCATACTTGTTACCTACTTGTTCAATATCTGACCTTCCCACGAGACTGTAATTTCAACTTTGATCATTTTGTACCTATATAAACTCTTAAGTTTCAGTAGTTCTCTTGGGCTGTTAAAGTCCAGGCTCCTTAGCAGAGTGTTTCATGGCCCTTTCCAACCTAATCCCCACAATCCATCATCAACCTTCAACCCCAACCTGACACTAACTCTCACCTGTGAATTCACAGATGCCTCTTTGTCACATAATTTACATTTCTTCTTCGTCAATAGATTTTAATCTTCAAAGCAAACAACTCATTTTTGTATCCTTACCATTTTACACGTAGAAGATGTTCCATAAATGTGCAATGAGATAAGAATTCTCAGCTGAATAGCAGAGGATGTGAAAGGAGTAGAAACTATGGTTGTAGTCTTAATATTGGCAACAAACTAGGACATTTACTCTTTCGATATGAAGATGGTGTTGCAGGATGTTTAAGAACAGTAACTCTGGATTTAGAACACCTGAATTTGGTATCTTGTAAAAACTGCCTTTCTGTATCTATGGGTTTACATTAACTTTACCCAAAGAATTTGGTATTTTGTCCTTGGTTCCCAGGGGATAATTCTAAAACCTTGGAATTTCCCTAATGGTTTAAGTCTCTTCAGTGGGAACACCAGACCACACCTAATAGGTTGTGGCAGTGGTTTGCCTTGGGTGGGGGCTGGCCAAGCCAGAAAGTCCCACCTTGTGATACCACTTCATAAGACTACCTCATGATGACATGGCAAAAATCCTCTATAAAAGCTCTGGACATCGAATCTCTGTGAGTTTCCTGGTTGGTGAAAGACATCTGCTCTTAGGAGGGTGACATGCCCCCTTCAAGACACACAAGCTCTGTGTTGAGAACCCTCCCATACTTCTCCCTATGCATCTCTTCTTTATGCTGATCCTGATTTGTGTTCTTCATAATAAAGCTGTAACCATAAGTATAGCACCTTCTGTGAGTTCTGTGAGTCATTCCAGTGAATTATCAAACTGGAGGGAGTATCATGAGCCAGCAGTCGGGGGTGAGGGGGGTTGGGAACCTCCCAAGCTTATGGCTGGCATCCTGAAGGGGTAGCGGGAAAACCTCAAATTTGTAGCCAGCAAGTCAGAAGTGAGTGGAGTCCATGGGACTCCCAAACTTGTGGCTGACATCTGAAGTCTTGGGCTGACTTAGGAGTCCAGAGGACTATGTCCTTTAACTAGTGAGATCTGACCCAACTCCAGTGGTCAGTCAGAAGTGCTGCATGTGTAACTGGTATCAGAACAGAAGTGGCAGAGAAGTGAAAAGTGGAGATTTTGATTTGATTATTATCCTCAGTATCTCAGTATTTTGTGCTTGATAAGTAATTAATCTCCTGGTACAGTATTTAAAAGCCCATTTTCCACAGAAATAATCTACATTTTCCAATATCCATTTTATCAGTAAGAGGGGTGATATTTTGACCATCAAATGCCTTATTCTTTTGACTTCTCAGTTGGTTCAAATCCAAGAGAGATAAGGGGTGCTTTTTATTATTGGGTTCTCTCAAACCCCGATAGGATATACTATTCTTTCTTACAGATAGCATTTTCAGTAACATTCTAAACTCATAAGGGAGTTATCTAAACATCACCTGTATTTTTATCCGTCCCTCTCCTCATTCATCTACTTCACAGAGGCAAAGTAGAAAGACTGGAACAAAAACATCTTTTTCTGATTTCAAAACCAGTAACACTCTTCTTTTGGGAGAGTTTTTTGTTTTTTTTTTTTAAACGGGTAACAGTAGGCAAGATGCAGTGGATGACTCTAGAGAGATGGTACACGTTTCTTCTCTTGAAAATCTTTCACCGATGGGCTGCTGATTCTTACAAAACTACCCACAAATGCAACAATTCTAAAAACATCTTCAACAAAATGCTTATAGCTAAGGATGAAGGATACAACAGATAGTCATCAACCATATAGTGCATTTAACTTCGACCTGCTTGAAGAAAAAAACACACCACCAGATTGGGAGCTTTTTTAAAATATAATTTAAAACTATTTTGTACCAGTACAATATATTAATTTTACAAATGTAAAATTTTATCAGCTATTAAAGCATTTGCAAAAACCACACATCCTACTTCAGCTTTATTGCACGATATCTATAAGAAAATATTAATTTTTAAATTAGAAAACATAAAAATGCTTTCAATATAGAAGAGACAATCTGATTTTAAAGACAATACTCTATAAGAATGTCTACCAGAAAATAACAAACTTTCACAGGATACCAAGCTGGACAGATGCTTTGGCAGATCCGGTACAAAGCACTGTTTAAAACCAGGCCAAGATACTGAATCCAAACTGTATTATAACTCTTCATTAGAAATCTAGATGCCACTCAAGGTGGTCTCTTCTACTTTTAAAAGTTGAGGCATTTTTCAGTTGAGCATTCTGAATATCTCTTACGTAGCAAAAACCACACTTTCAACTTAACAGCCATTTGTAAGGTTTTTTTTTTTCCTTCTTGCATATTATCTCTGGCAACTGTTTATAATGACTATTAATGATCATGTTTATTTATTTATGCTGACAGAAAACATCAAGTTAAATACACTTTTAAAAGCTAGTCCTTTACAAAAATCCGTCTATAAATTTGCATCATAAAAATTAGTGTCAAGACCATCAAGATGGCCTTCATTTATGTTTTATAGTAGTTGGTTTTTCCAGAGTTGAGATGGCAAACGTCCCACTTTTCTACGTAGTGTAATCAGAAAATAAATCCAAGCACTAAGCTGGAATCCCAAGGCAGGGTAATAAAGGTTGTATGATGGGTTTTAGCGGGACAGACCCTGGGCCTATCTACCAGTGTGGGTGTTAAAATACTGACAGCAAACCTTGGTAGGCATTTAATTTATCTTGGACAAAGAATAAAATCTAGAGATGCAATGGGAAAAAATGTGCATATATGTATATCATCAGTGGGGTTGCATGTATCATAGAAAAAAAAACTTTATTAGAACAAGGATTCACCAGATTTTATATCTACATGATAACAAATATCTTTTCCTATTAAAGCATGTGGATTCAATCTCAAGTTTTTTCAAGTGTATGCATTTATGACCCTGGAAATTACCTTTTGGAACTTATGTCCCGCATAAGCAAAGTCAAATATGACATTACACATTTGTGTAGAGAAAATAATTATTAAAATAGTGGTTATGCACTCACAAGTTTGTTTTAGGTAGACAGAATTATCAAAAAACCAGATGCTTATAAAAAGTTTGCATTATTTAGAATTTCTTCCTTAGGAATCAAAGCAGTTGCTTTTTTGGAACCGCGTTTTTCAGAACTGCTCAAAGCACCTCATCTAGCTGAGTGTTTTTTAAAAAATATATATAAAAAGTCTACAATGAGACTTCAAACATCACATACTTCACCTTTTTCGGGTTTCTTTTTTTATCATGTATCCCTTCCTTGAAGTCCTTCAGAAAACAAGAAACTGTCACACTCCATTAGAAAAAAAAATGAAAACATTCACGGTCTGAAATTTTTCTGGATTTCCCCAAATCTTGGTACTGTGTGCTATTTCCTCATACACAGGTTTTGAGGAAATCTCTGATGATCTATTATTGAATATTCGGCTAATGGACATGCCACAGAAAACTTACATTAATAGTACAAATAGATTAAAATCTATTCCATAAAATAAAAATGTACTATGACTTCAATTTAAATACATATCTGAAAAGCTAAGAGGAGGTTTTTGTTTTTCCAAAGTGCTAATTATTACATTTACTTCCGTACATTATGTCCAATTCTTTGTCAAACTAAACCACCTTTGCTTTAGGCACACTGCTTGACGAGTTTCTAGAAGCAGAGGGGAAAGAAAATCACTTGTCAATTAATCCAGCTTCCTTGATTTTACTGAAGAAGAATTTCTCCAGGATATTGGCACATTTGTAGTATTCACTCTCGGGGGGATTGTACTCTTTGCAATTGGTAAAGACTCGCTGTAAGTCTGCCATGAATAATTTCTTAGACACGTAGTACCTATTCTTGAGGCGTTCACTCATGGTTTTCAGATCTGTACAGGAAAAAAATATATTAGCAATTTCTGACTCCTTTTAAATGCTAGCTGACAAAAGTGAGATTGGGAAAGAAATTTATGTCATTGACTTGATTATATTTTTATCATCCCAATGCCTTGGCTTAAACGAAATTTATCTGATCAAGGAAAACAGTTCTTAAATCTTGTGTTCATTCTTTTGTGAGGGGTTTTTGTATAAAATCATAGCCATTTTAATATTAAAGGGACCAATATTAGTCACCTGGTCCAATCCTCTACTCATCACAAGGAAGCTAAATAGATTAGCAAGGATGACTATGATTAACTAACTACCGTAAACTATTCATTCAGAATTATACAGAAGAAGTTGTATCTACGTACAGTAGAGCAGGTAAAACATTTGTATTGAATCATTTAATTAAAACAATCACAGAGTTTGTTTCACTAAATTTACAGTTGTTTGGTGTTATGTAGACAGAATTAAAGTTGAGAAATTGATCATAAATACATCTGCAAATATACCAGTATCCCTGCAAGTAAAAATGGTTCAAATTAATTTTGTTTCACGCTCTATCAACGAAATAAGAATGGCCCACTTGATTTAATCATCTATTTTCTAAAGCAAGTAAGCCTTGCAAGACTATTTATAAAAATGATATTTTCCCAGGATGCCTACTTGCATTAAATCATATTATTTTACAAGAGAAAATGGTATTTCATCTAAATAGTACTTCATCTTCATAAGAATACAGCAGGGCTTCTTCAAGCCTCAGTCTCAGGACCAATTTAAAGAATTCCATACTGATTAGGAGATGTTAACATTTACTCATTTATGGATCTCTGGTTTTCTCTAAGCCCAGTTCTACCTTTAAAAATACGTAATTGTATTAACCACACATGGAAAATAAGTCAAAATGGCTAAAGAAGCACTTCTGACTACCAATATCCCAAATTCCCACTCAATTATCAAGTTTTCCAGAGGGAAAGAAAGTTAGAGTCAAATACATTGGATTATCATTTAACAAAATAAGTAAATTTATGTGCCATATCCCAAAATGAGGAGAGATTCCTTTGTATCAACATCCTAAACCCACCACAAAATACCAAAGAAAAAATGGAAAATATCTGCTTCCATCTTTTGACCTCTGACTAAGGCTATCTTGCTAGGGCATCACATCTGCGGATTAAACTTCAATTTTTTTTTTTTTCCTAACTGAAACAGTTTGTTGGGAGAGAAAAATCTAAAAAGGTTAAGATACACAAAGACACACCAACTGGCTGCCTGTCGCCGTCAAGTAGATTCTGACTCATAGAGACCTTACAGGACAGAGTAGAACTACCCCCATAGTTTCCAAGGCTGTAAATATTTAAGGAAGCAGACTGCCACATCTTTCTCTCGTGGAGCAGCTGGTGGGTTCGAACCACCAACCTTTTGGTTAGCAACCGAACGCTTAACTCTGCCAAAAAGACTCAGCAAACACCCCACTAAATGTCCTGCCCAAGTATGACTGAACAGATCAAGATGCCCTCTCAAGGAAGAAAGAGCAATGAAATTGTACTTCTCTAGGTAAAATTAGATGTCGATGTTCCTGATATGCTTGCTGCCCAACATACTGATTTAGCAGCAAAGAAAGAAAAATGTAACCAGAAAAAAAAGAAACTTGACACGAAGAAGTTTGCCCAAAAGCTTTTCAAACTTTTTTTGGGAGGAAGGGGTGGGCAGAAACAAGACAAGAATTACAGAGGTGTGTGGATAATTACAACCATTTCTGCACATTTCCTTTCTATTCTAATGTTTACATTTTTATTCTGTTAGACTTCCTTGATTCTTTCAACTGAACACATGGCATGGATTAAAAAAGAGGTGACTGCACAATGATGATACCAAATATGAAGATAACACTAAATTATTCTATTTTTCTTCCCCCACCCCAAACCTGGGAATTCTGAGTAAATGGGAAAACCCTGCCTTCCAATCCAAGCACGGTAAGAAGACATGTTGAGGTCAGACTACTTAGATACTGTCCAGTGTGGGACTAAGCAAAACAAGTTAGATTTCATCCACATGGGAAAAAAGAGTTTTTAAGATACTGGGGAAAGAAAAAAGATGTTTTTACAAAAAGTCAAGAAGACAACAGTGGGGAAAAGTACACCATTGATTTGTCAGCCCTGTCCTCAAACACGTGACTTTCTTGAGGGCAAGACTACACATTGCTTAGTACATAAAGGCATCCTAAGAAAGAATTCTGCTCCACTAACAAGCACCATCTACTGTTTTAACAGTCTTTGTCTAGCACATATCTCAGCCCATCACTGGCCTTGTTCAATGGGATCTACTTTCTACTTTCCCTTCACAAGCACTCAGCTATGCATATGGGTGGTATCTGACTGGAAAAGTTCATGCCCTTCTCAGGCTGAACCACAAAACTTCAAAAGAGCAAGCTGTAAGTAGGCTACAACAGACCAGGTTTGCTACACCTACTATTGCAGGTACTGAAGGAAGAGGTCCAAGCTGTACTAAAAGCGTTGGCAAAAAACAAGTCTCCAGGAACTGAAGGAATACCAACTGAGATGTTTCAACAAAATGATGCAGTGCTGGAAGTGCTCACTCATCTATGCCAAGAAATTTTGAAGACAACTACCTGGTCAACCGACTGGAAGAGATCCATATTTATGCCTATTCCCAAGAAAGGTGATCCAACCAAATGCGGGAATTATCAAATATTATCATTAATATCACACGCATGTAAAATTTTGCTGAAAACCATTCACAAGCGGTTGCAGCAGTACATCGACAGGGAACTGCCAGAAGTTCAAGCCAGATTCAGAAGAGGATGTGGAACCAGGGATATATCATTGCTGATGTCAGATAGATCCTGGCTAAAAGCAGAGAATACCAGAAAGATGTTTACCTGTGTTTTATTGACTATGCAAAGGCATTGGACTGTGTGGATCATAACAAATTATGGATAACATTGCCAAGAATGAGAATTCCAGAACACTTAATTGTGCTCATGAGGAACCTGTACATAGATCAAGAGAGCAGTCATTCAAACAGAACAAGGGGATACTGTACGGTTTAAAGTCAGGGAAGGTGTGCGTCAGGGTTTTATCCTTTCACCATACCCATTCAATCTGTATGCTGAGCAAATAATCCGAGAAGCTGGACTATATGAAGAACAGGGCATCAGGATTGGAGGAAGACTCATTAACAACCTGTGACATGCAGATGACACAACCTTGCTTGCTGAAAGTGAAGAGGATTTGAAGCACTTACTGATGAAGATCAAGGACTACAGCCTTTAATACGGATTACACTTAAACATAAAGAAAACAAAATCCTCACAACAAGACCAATAAGCAACATCATGATAAACAGAAAAAAGACAGAAGTTATCAAGGATTTCATTTTACTTGGATCCACAATCAACACCCACAGAAGCAGCAGTCAAGAAATCAAATGACGCACTGCATCGGGCAAATCTGCTACAAAAGAACTCTTTAAAGTATTAAAAAGCAAAGATGTCACTTTAAGGACTAAGGTGTGCCTGATCCAAGCCATGGTGTTTTCAACAGCCTCATATGCATGCAAAAGCTGGACAACGAATAAGGAAGACCAAAGAAGAACTGATACTTTTGAGTTATGGTGTTGGCGAAGAATATTGAATATACCATGGACTGCCAAAAGAATGAACAAATCTGTCTTGGAAGAAGTACAGCCAGAATGCTCCTTAGAAGCAAGGATAGCGAGACTTCATCTGATGTACTTTGGACATGTTATCAGGGGGGATCAATCCCTGGAGAAGAACATCATGCTTGGTAAATAGGGGGTCAGAGAAAAAGGAAGATCCTCAATGAGATGGACTGACACAGTGGCTGCAACAATGGGTTCAAGCATAGCAACAATTGTGACGATGGTGCAGTACCGGGTATTATTTCGTTCTGTTGTACATAGGGTCGCTATGAGAGGGAACCGACTCGAAGGCACCTAACAACAACACTATTGCAGGTCTTCAGAGTGCAACTGGACAGAGACTCAAGGGGAATTTTTCTCCCCAAACCCATACAACTTCCAGGAAAACTTCCCAAAAGGAGTTGAGACGGCCCAGAGGACAAAGATGAATGCAAATGTCAGTTAACTTAAGGTTGGAAATGGACAAAGAGGGTTTAACATACTTTTCACATAGTGGAAAATATGGATTCCTAAATTAACCTCCCATTCAGGATTCCAGACTGACTCAACCATCCCTTTGGTTTTCTTGCACTGAAATACATGGCAGAAAGAGGGAGAAGAAAGTACATGGAAGAATGTCCATTTTAAGGGTATAGACTATTGAAATCATTACTATGTGAAAATTAATGCCATAGAAAACACCTGAAAATAGCTCTCTTATCAAGACACTAATAGATTCCTTTCTTTCTTCCTTTCACACTTCAGCATTTTCATGGTTCTTAGCTCCTGGAATAGATCAGAAGTACAAAAGGACAGAAGACTCAGGCTCTTCCTATAGAATGGCCACACAATTGGTTGAAAAGACACTTCAGCCTATTGTCTGTCACCTGCACAATGTCAAATTGGTTTGATTTGGGGATTCTCAACTGATTGAATTAATCAATCATAATAGCTGTAGACACAGCAGCCAATTCCACAATTCTACACTTCTGAAAACATTTTTTTTCCTTTTGGTTTTTGGAAGTGAGACAAGGCTTATAATAAGAGTTTACGCAGATATAAAGTGACACGAACAGTATCCATCAAGAGCATGAAAAATCAAGAATTGTGTTAACTAGAATTTTTCTCCCTGAAAGTATAGCAGTCAAGCAGCCTAATCTAATATTTTTCTATTATCTTGAAAATTTCTTACAAGGAATAGGCATCTATGACAAACTGAAACTATACCAAGAGGACACCTGATGTTTTTCCATTTGCAACCAAACAGGTTGACTATAAGCAAGATTATGTCCACACAGCTTTCATATCTATTGCTGTCCGCTGTTCCCCACCTGGGGCTTTCTGCATTTAGTGTTGCTGAGTATGTGTGGGCTCTAAAAGACAATGGCAGAATATCTGTTATGAACACAGCCACCCACTTCTCCTTTATCTTTCTGCTCTAACACTCCTGCCCCTCCACGCGCACGTGGAATCTCACCACCTGTCATATATATTCTATCCTACAACAGAAGAGTACAAGTCAACTTCAGCGACCATTTGTCCCCCACACCACCACCCAGAGAGCTTTAAATCTATACTTAGAAAACGTTAATGGCATTACCCATGGGGAACCTTATCACTTCATAATATCCCGGAGCTTCTGTTCTCTTCACAGGTTCCATGAAGGGCCAAGCGCTTTGATGGCTCTTGGGTAAAGAAAAAAGTAAGGTATCTAATCTGGAAATTCCATGTGGAAAATCATTTCAAAATATTTACATGAGGTGAATGAAAAGAAAACACCCACCTTCACCTGCTGGAGGATGCTCTTGAGCGTGCTGTAAAGCTGGTCAGGGTCTTTGGGCTCTTTACTTGAAAGAAAAGTAAACAACCAAGAACGAGAATTAGGTTTTTACCCTGCTGCCAGCTGATTCCTATACAGCTCATTCTTACAAAATCCTAAAACTGGAATCATTCCAGAGCTTTTTATGAAAATTGCTACCCAACAAGTGTTGTATCAGAGATTACAATTAGTTAGTTTGCCCTTTTTCTCAAAGTTGCTGGGAGGGGAAAAAATTGCTTCCATTAACATCCTCTCGCCCATCATACTTACCTTTTTTCTCTTCCACTTGGTTTCCAGCCTGTCTCTCCTATATGTCAACGAAATTAAACACTGAATGAGAACTGCTTTTGGTCAAGAGAATAACATAGTTAATACTTATCTAAAATGCAATGAATTACAGCCATGACTGAATAAAAGTCTAATTTCTGGGAAGAGACTAAAATTGACTCCAGTTACCTCCTTATGCAGTTAACAATAGGAAACATTTCTAAGATTGACAATACTACCCCGTATGTTAGTGTTTTTTAAAGAGGAGCTTCAACCTGTCAGAGGAAAGTGTAAAAAATAAATGGCTATTTCTAGTACGGTGGGCATGCGTATTTTTCAACTGTACTGCATGTGTATTTTTCAATGGTGATTTTTGCTAATTACCGTGTAAAAGAGATAAGCTATTATTTTAGGTTAGAACAAACTCTGTTCTGGTGGCTATTTTACTTGGCCAAGACACTGTAACGGGAGACAGTTTAGTGTAGTAGAAAGAAAACACAGCCTGCAGTCAGACAGACCTGGATTTGATTTCCTGCTTTCCCCTTAAAAGCTAACTTAACCTCGATAAGTTACTTAACCTCTTGTGTATCAGTTTCTCAATCTGTAAAATAAAACTCTTAAAAATTAGGTGATGTTACCCTTTTAAGATTAGTTCATGCATGTAATATAACAGCAGAATGCCTGGCACAAGTAAGCACTCAGTTGAACGGTCACTGTTGTGGTTAGTAGCTGTCAAGTCAATTCCGACTCATGGTGAACCTCATGTGTGCACAGCAGAACTTCTCCATAGGGTTTTCAAGGCTGTGATCTTTGGGAAGCAGACTGCCAGCCCTTACTTCCAAGCAGCCTCTGGGTGGCTCTGAACCACCAACCCTTTGGTTAGCAGTCCAGAGCTTAATCATTTGTACCACCCAGAGACTCCTAAATGGTTGCTACCCCACTCAATACCACTGAGTAGATTCAGACTCATAGCGACCCCATACGGTTTCCAAGACTGTAAATCTCTACAGAAATAGATTGCCACATCTTTCTCCCATGGAGCTGCTGGTGGTTTCGAGCCACCTACCTTTTGGTTAGCAGTCCATTACTTTAACCACTGTGTCACCAGGGCTCCTTAAATGATTGCTATTATACCATTAATAAGAATAAAATGAGGAAATAAAATTTTCTGGGTCTAGCAGTGAAGGTAAAACCTGCTATAGAATAGATTTTGTAATGAAGTAACATATCTTGCCCAAATAATGTCTTATTATTTCTCTGGAGAATTTTAGTTTGTTTGATTTTTTTGTTTGTTTGCTTATTAATCTTCAATATACTAGAAGAACTTGGATTTGAACCACAGGAAATTGCTGATATTCAATAGCTTTTGATCTACAAAAAAAGAAAACCTATTTAGTATGGTTTAACCCAATAAAACATACCTCCAATATACTCAGTCATGAATCCTTGGGAAAACTATTATAATATAGTTATTGCTGTGTGCCATCGAGTTGATTCTATCTCATAGAGACACTGTAGGACACAGAACTGCCCCAAAGGGTTTCCTAGTCTGTAACCTTTACAGAGTGAGCCCTGGTAGTGCGGTTGTTAAGCACTTGGCTGTTAACCAAAAGGTCAATGGTTCAAACCCACCAGCCGCTCTGTGGGAAAAAGATGTGGCAGTCTACTTCCATAAGGACAACAGCCTTGAAAATCCTATGGGGCAGTTCTACTCTGTCCTACAGGGTCACTAGGAGTCGGAATTGACTTGACGCCAGTGGGTTTTTTTTTAAACTTTACGGGAGCAGATCACCAGGTCTTTTCTCCCAGAGTGGCTGGTAGTTTGAATGACCGACCTTTCTTTCAGTTAGCGGAGCACTTAACCATTGCATCACCAGGGATCCTTTTTATGATATTAGGGAGCTTAAAAAAATCATATGATTTCCATCACACATGGCTAGTAATCGTTTTCATGTTCTGGGAAACTTATTTAGCCAACCACAGATCTATGAAGGTTGCAACCATGATGGCATTGAGACATCGTGCAAACAGCAAGACGTTTGCAGGAGGTCAGAACCTAGCTGCTTCTTTTTCTGACAGTAACTGGATATTTGCCAGTTAAGGTTAAGTGACTTAACCTTTCTGAGACTCAATTTTCCCATTCATAAGAGTAGAATTCTCCTACCTTCAAGAGTAGTGCGTAGCACTGAGCTATAAATATCAGGGTCTTAATAAATTGTGGAGATTAATAACTATAGAAAGAGACGATTTAAACTCTCTTTGGTTTGTTTGTGTTGAGAGGTAGAGAAAAGACAGACAAAAGGAAAGCTTTTGCTCCCTTCTTAACAACCGGAAATAAACACAAATCAAGACACACAAAGCAATAAAGTTTTTCAAATTACTGCACTCTTGTGATCGTTTCAAACACAACTCATGGCATTACCACAATATTTGCTTTTAAAAGAAGGTCTATACATACTAATTCCAGGAATGCTTTCTATAGGAATCTGTCGAACTCCATCTTTAAAACATGAAAGTCCAGGGTAGACTTTTCGAATCTGGGCTTGTTTTCTTTCTATCAGCTTTTTAATTATCTGTAAAGCAGAGAAAGAAAATGTGTTTAGGGAAAGAAGCCTCTGCCTACAGCTCCAGTCAGTCAACCAGAGGAATCATTTTCCTGACAAAATTAAATCTTTATGAAACAACGAAGAGGAAAGGATGAATGCTATTTAACAGCTAAGACATAAAACATTCTATTATGCCAAGCTCATTTAGTGACATTCACACAATTGTCTGAATGACTGGTCCCTGCCATCCAGAAGAGTTAATAGTGAGAGAACACACTCTCCCAGAGTCCACTGTCATCTTTAGCATAAGAACCAATTATTCTGCCCTCTTCCCTGAGAAGGCTCTACCAGAATTACGGTAAGGAAACCCCAGACCATCAATACCTAGTCAAGTGTAAGAACCTCTTCACATCCTGTAACTATGACTATTCTTTTCAGATTGGGGAGGGGGGGTGGGTGGACAGATGAACAGGCCTCATAAAGCCCCAAAAGCCTGTGACGAATAGCCTTATTCTTATTTAAATTTTTCAAGACTTGAGCCCCAATGTATGTCATTTACATCGAAAAAGCATTTCAAGAGTGTCTGTTAACTGCTCACTTCAGCAGCACATATACTAAAATTGGAACGATACAGAAAAGATGAGCATGGCCCCTTGGCAAGGATGACACACAAATTCGTGACACGGTCCATATTTTTAACACTTCAAGGGACAGAGTAGCAGGGTCAGGGGTCTGGGGACCATGCTTTCAGGGGACATCTAGGTCAATTGGCATAATAAAGTTTATTAAGAAAATGTTCTGGATCCCACTTTGGTGAGTGGCATCTGGGGTCTCAAAAGCTTGCAAGCAGCCATCTAAGATGCATCCATTGGTCCCAACCCACCTGGAGTAAAGGAGAATGAAGAACACCAAAGACACAAGGAAAATATTAGCCCAAGAGACAGAAAGGGCCACATAAACCAGAGACTCCGTCAGCCTGAGACCAGAAGAACTAGATGGTGCCTGGCTACCACAATGACTGCGCTGACAGTGAACACAACAGAGAGTCCCAGATGGAGCAGGAGAAAAGTCGGGTGCAGAACTCAAAATCTAGTAAAAAGTCCAGACTTAATGGTTTGACTGAGACTGGAGGGACCCTAGAAGACATGGCCTCTGGACTCTCTGCTGGCCCAGAGCTGAAACGATTTCCGAGGCCGACTCTTCAGACAAAGATTAGACTGGACTATGGGACATAAAATGATACTCATGAGGAGTGTACTTCTTAGCTCAAGTAGATACATGAGACTAAACAGGCAGCTTCTGTCCGGAGGCAAGATGAGATGGCACAGAGGGTCAGGAGCTGGTTGAATGGACATGGGAAATCCGGGGTGGAAAGGAGGAGTGTGCTGTCACAGTATCGGGAGAGCAACGAGGGTCACATAGCAATGTGTGTATAAATTTTTGTATGAGAAACTGACTTGAATTGTAAACTTTCACTTAAAGCACAATTTAAAAAAAAAAAAGGAAGAATTACAGCCTTGGAAACCCTATGGGGCAGTTCTTCTCTGTCCTATAGAGTTGCTATGAGTCAGAATCAACTCAACAGCTGTGAGTTTGGCTTGGGTTTTGGAAATAAATAACAAATTTCTATTTCAATTCATGTGTGTGTGCACATACATGTGTGGATGAGCTATACGCACTGATTTAGGAGATAATATTGGAACCGTTATTCCTTGTCCTAGAATGTGACTCAACTGGAGCTGGACTCACAAGGACACATTGATTGGGTCCTGATGTATAAAGGCAGTAACTAGGACAATCTTGGAAAACATCTTTCACATAAACAAATCATAAACAGAGTACAAAAGGCCCATATACTTTCCACTCTTATCTTTTCCTATTAGCATTTAGTGAATAGTAAGATTTGTTGGACCAATGAAGACCCTCTTTACTGTCATTACTGAAACCTATACCAGTGATTGTTAAGAAAGGTGATTTAAAATGTAGAATCACGGTGACTTAACAGTTTCTAGCCAATCTGTGAAAAGGTGAAGCTTTCAATGGCTTTGCCATTTTGTAACATTACTATATACTTATGATTCTGTAACGTTCCTTGGACTAAGACAGACATAGCTCTGGCTGCATGCCTGTCTGTTTCCTACTTCAGCCTCTTTGAATATAAGCCAAATAAAACCTTTCTTTTTGCTTTACTAAAACAGAAAAACAGTGTCTGTTAAGGCAACACAACCAGGATGTGAGTAGGCAGGGCTGGTTTGGTAAATTCTGAGAGATGAAATTGTTTTGTAAAATAATTCCTAATGTGTTGGGGTAACTATTTCCAAGTCAGTGTAGCTTTCCCTTAAAAAACAAAAACAAAACTCAGAATTTCCCATCCTGAAATTAACCATATCATAAGAAAATTCTGGAAAAAACAAAACTGTGTCAGTCATTCATTGAATTTACAAAGGAAAACAACAACAACAAAAAATTCTAGTTTCTAACTGCTTGATCTTAAACATTCACTGGTAAATGCTGCAGCATGAATATATAATCCTAACACTCAAAGAATTTCATAAAATGAATGGGACTAGCAAAAATATATTCTTGGTGAACCTAGATCAGTGCTGACTAACAGAAATATAATGAAGCCTGTGAAGGAGCCCTAAAAATCTAGGTGCTTGGCATAAGGAAAGGTTTCTGCCAAAGATGTAGGCCGAACTCCATTTTTTTTACTGCTCATTCTAAGCTGACTCTCAAGTCAGCTAGCCAGAATACCTCAGGAAGCCTGCTGGCTCCCCTACTCTCCTCTCCCTTCCTCTCACAGCTTGCTCCCAGGAAGGATACTTACTCAGGCTGACCCTCAAAATATCCACAGATTAACAAGAAGTTAACTGACTCAATCCTTATTATTAACAAAACAATGCTTAAGGGATCTTGCAATTGTCTAGTGTCCGTTAAATCACGATTTTGTAAATATCAACCAATCAAAATTTTTTCCTTTTAAGTTCCTGGATTTTCTGTTCTTAAACTCTGTAAAAAATTCCTTTCACTGGAGTACTTTTGTGAATCCTCAGGAAGTGCTGCCCTATCTGGATCATTCCATTTCTTCAATAAATCTCTTTGCTTTAATTTTAGCAGAAGCTCTAGTTTGCTCTATGACATTTCTTATGTCAGAAGTGGGATTCGAAGGTACACTTCCTGCAGCGACCCTTGAGGACTTGAGTGCAGGCTTCAGTACTAGGCAAGTCTGGGCTCACCACTCCATGAACTTCTTGGGAGTCACTGTCAGGTAAAGAAACCTCTTGAATTTTGAGGTCTGCCTTCTTGTGTTGAGCTCTTTGAGATTTACTGAAGAATTCTGGTTTTGTTTTGTCCTTGTCTGTCTTGTTTTGTCTTGTCTGTTTTCATTCTGTTCTTGCAAGAATTTTGGCCAAATTTTGCCTCTGCTAGTGGCAGTAGTTTGAGGTCCTGGACAATTTAGTGTCCTAGAAGTTTTCCAGTCTGTGGAATCTCAGGCTCCATAAGCCACAAATAAAATCAAAGGCATAGGATAGCCAGTAAAAGCCAATAAGGTGGTTGCCTGCCACAGAAGTGGTTAAAGTCTCACATGACCGGATAAGCTGAGTTGTGGGGCAGGCCAAAGCATGAGGCTGCCTGCCAGCCACAAGCAAAACCTCATGCAATGAAAGGAACCTATTGGTTTAAGCAATACACTTGCCAAACTGCGTGGCATCCCTCATCAGGATTTGTTGAGTCTGAGAGTCCTAAACTTTGATCAAACTCAAATCTTCTTTGAAAATGAGAAATGCCATATCTAGGGCCAATGTGGAATTGCCTTCTGGGACTCCTGCCCAATATATGAACAAGCACTGTGGCTCTGCTACCTGTTTGTATCTATCTGCTTGGTATCATCTCAGTAAGGGCAGTCTGGAAAATACGTGGCCCCTTTTTGGTTATTTTGAATTATCTAAACTGAGTTTTCTGTGCAGTAAATTAAAAAAAAAATCTCCTGAATTAAGCAGTAACAATGGGTGCTTATTTTAATTGGTATTTTGAAGCCTATAGAAGATGTGATAAGAATAAAATCGCTTCTCTACAGGATAATGTTTCTAAATTGACTAAACAAAATAAGGAGTTGTAACGTCGGATTTCTGTTCCAACTACCTGAGTTGTCCTGGGACCATCTGCTCCTTTGCCGGCCACTTCTCCTGTGTATCCTCCTCTGCCTTCTCACTCCTCTGATACTAATGATTCCTCTGATAACACTAACACTTAGCCTGAACTTCCCCTTTCCCCAAAGAATCTACTTGGAACATAAAGCCTATTCCCAAAATGCCTTTTAAAATACACCCCAGTGCATATGTTGAGGATCTTCCCCAAATTATGTTTACTCCCTGGATATGCTCAGAATTTCATAAAATTGCCGAAAGTTTCCCAAAACTGTGGGAAGATCCTTACAAGTTTGCTGAGGAATTTAGATTCCTTGTTGAGGCTTACCAGCCTGGACTCTCTGATTTGTATCAACTACTCCACATGATAACTGGGTAAGGAGAGGCTCAACTGTGGTTATAACAGGCTGAATGGAGAACTTCCAAAAACAGCTTAGCTCTAGACCCAAATAAAACAGCTGCCCAACTCTCAGAAGATTCTCGGGCTATCAGTACAAGATTGCTAGAGGCCAATCCAAAAGTTTTTCCCCTAATCACAGATTGACAAAAATTCACTCTTGCATACAAAACAAAAGAAAAAATATTTATGATTACCAGACCAGATTATTTCAAAGGTTTGCTTAACATTCTGGGATTAATCCATCATCCCCTGAGACTACAGAAACTTCTAATGCAGTATTCACATCTGCCCCAAACCTGAACCTTCAGCCCTAGTAAAAATGCATCAACTATATTGGAAAGCAGCTCCCATTGCCAAGCTGTCCAACTGTGGTCACAAACTTTCACAGACTCTGGAGACTAAACAAACCTCCAAGACAAATAAGTTAATGGCCTGACAATTACAACAATTGCAATCTCCTAACCAGCAAGATAAATGGAAGCCCTTTGGAGACACTAAACCAAAACCTGCAATTATTGCAAGAAAATCTGGCATTGCAAAAAGGATTGCTGTAAGTTAAAGAACAATCAAAAGAAACAGCTTATGGAATGAAGGGGCTCTGGGGACATAGCAGGGGATCTCCCTATGGTGGTACTTAACCTTCAAGGAGAAACTACCATGTATATTAATGGAGAACCCTGCAAATTTCTAGTTGACACTGGTATTACACTTTCTGCCATTAATCCCACGTTTAGAAAAGCCCCTGCCCCAGAGTACAAAAACTTCAAAAGTTGTAGGGGTTACAAATCGAGAACAGACTTTCAAAATCTGTTCTGATATGCCCTGGCCCTACTGAAGATTTACATCCCTTTCAGCTTAGCCCTGAGAATCCTGTTAATTTGTTGGGCCAAGACCTTTTGTCTAAATGGGCCCATGATTTAAAATTTTCAAAGGAGAAATATTACTAGGCCTGCCAGACCCCCCAAAAACCTCTAATGAGGGATTTAAATCAGAACTAATTCTATAGGAAGAAGCTGCTTGCTGTTTACAAGCATTAATCATGCACAAAGACAACTTAACCACCTCTAATCCTCTTCCCTCTGACCTTTTTTCATTAATTCCTGAAATCTTATGGGCCACCACATCTATTGATATGGGGCAAGTTTTATCAGGAGAACCCATTAAAATTCAGATGGACACCTTTAAGCCTTTACCAATACTCCCTCAATATCCTCTTAAACAAGAAGCTAAAGAGGGATTGTTGTTGTTGTTGTTAGGTGCTGTCAAGTCGCTTCCAACTCACAGTGACCCTATGTAGAACAGAACGAAATCCTGCCCAGTCCTACGCCATTCTCACAATCATTGCTATATTTGAGCCCATTGTTGCAGCCACTGTGTCAATCCATCTCGTTGAGGGTCTTCCTGTTTTTCACTGACCCTCTGCTTTACCAAAATGATAGGTCAATGTACACCTGGCTTTTTAGGGGTTTCCCTAAGTCTCCACTCTTATAATGAAAGTGTAAATTGGGCCAATGATCTGAAACTCTTTTCCTGATGCAAAAGAAATTATGAAAGCCTTATGATGAACAGATCTGGGGGCAGATGGGCATTTCTCCATCCTTTTTCCGCTTGTGAGTATCCTCAAACTTGAAAAATCTATTTGCAATTTGTCTGCTCTATGGTCCAAATAACAAATGCATAGCCAATAGCATAGAAGCCCAACAAAAATCTTTAAACTCTCTTGCCAAAGTTGTGCTGGATGATAGAATTGTCCTTGATTTCTTCTAGCACAACAAGCAGGAGTGTGTCCAATTACTAATAGCACTTGTTGTACTTGGATAAATACATCAGGAGAAGTAGAACAAGATCATAAACAAGTCTGCCAGAAAGTTACATGGCTTCAACTGCCCCATATTGCAACTCCCTTTTTCTTGATCTTTTTAGTTGGCTACCTACTGAAATTGGTTCTTGGCTACATTCCATTTTGCAAACTGGATTAATTCTCTTAATCATAATAATTATTACAGGATTAATCAAATGTTTTATGAAATATTTTTCAAATGCTTGTACTCACAATATGCAAAATATGTATTTTGACGAAAGAGCAATTCCTTAGAGAATAGTTTGGCTCTTCACCTTGGCCGATGCCTCTCTCTGGCAAGTACTCCTATTAATTCAGCCTGATCTCACACATCCCTTCTCACAAAATCACAGAAGCAGAGTGCCAAGCTATGCTATGGAGAAGATGGAACAGACAGTGCCCGGCTACCTTTCATGGAGTGCTTCTGGGGTCTTAAAAGCCTATTTTAAATAGGCAGTCATCTAATAAACTCAAGGAAAATAAGTTCATGCAGAAGACACTCTCATAATAGTAATCAGCAAATTTCTATAGAAAATCTTGATCGGGGGTGGGGGGAGTGTTGTAAAGGAGTGCTAAAAATCTAGGTGCTTGGCATAGGGAAAGTCTTCTGCTAAAGATGTAGGCTGGACTCATTTTTTTTACTGCTCATTCTGAGCTGATTCTCAAAATTTTTTTCTTGTAAGTTCCTGGATTTTCTGTACTTAAACTCTGTGAAAAATTCCTTTCACTGGAGTACTTCTGTGAATCCTCAGGACGTGCTACCCGATCCAGATCCTTCTACTCCTTCAATATATCTCTTTGCTTTAATTTTAACAGATGCTCCAGTTTTCTCTTTGACAAGCCACACATATAATTTTAAATTTTCTAATAGCCATATTCTTTAAAATGTCAAAATGAAGAGGTGAAAATGTTTTAATATTTTATTTAATCCAATATATCTAAAATATTATCATTGCCACACATAATCAATAAAAAATTATGAGATATTTTACATTCTTGTATTCATAATAAGTCTTCTAAATCAGAGTGCATTTTACACTTAAAGCACATCTCAATTTTGACTAGCCACTTATCAAGGGCTCAACAGCCACATGCAGCTACTGGTTGCCATACTGAACAGGGAAGATTCTAGTCCCTTGTAGTCTCACACTCGGATTAAGATTTAAGAATTATCCCCACTTCCCAGCCAGCACACACATGCACACACACACAAACACAAAAGCACATATACACACAATTTATTTTCTTCTCTACTTCTGCCTGCTCATAGCATATTCATACTTTCTCAAATAGTAGCTTTCATCACTCACATACTTATAATCCTACTTGTTCGTCGTTCAAATGTCCAAGAATCTACTTATGTTGGACTTTGAGCCTTTGCTTCTGCTGATCCCATTACCATTACCAGGCCCTTCCAGTTCAAAACACATCTCCCCACCAAGCCGTCTCAGATGATGCTAGGCCCTATGGATCCCATCTTTTCCTTCTAGTCCACACAAAGCAGTATCTAACTTTCCACTCTCTGGTCCATCTGTCCAACTGTACTAGTTTTCTCTCTCCATCTCCACTAAAGACAATATAGCTTATTCTGACTTTGTATACTCTTAGGTGCTAAGAAATCTTCAATATATTTAACACTGCTACTACCTTTAGTCCCTACCTTCCTGAAGAGGCTTCTGGAGTTGGAATAAATGATAATGTGAAAATATTTTGAATTCTGTGGAAGATATTACATGAATCCAAATTATTACTATATTACAGTGACTTCAGATCTCTTTCAAAAGAACTATGTTAACAGCTCCAAATCTCTATCATCCATTCAATGGTGTATGTGAGAGATGGCAGAGGGCAAGCAGGAGGGCGAGGAGAGAGGGAGGAGGTATCTGAGAGGAAAGGAGAAAGATGAAGGGGGAGGGAGCCATCTAAAATACCTCTGTGCTTATGGCTTTCCCCTTTATGTAGGAAAGGCCAACATATTCCCACGATGTGAATTTGCACACCTTGCTACAGGAATCCTGCTCTTAGTTTATACTGTGGAGACGAAGCTGTGCTGCTGGAAGAGGGACTGAGGAAAGAGCGCAGCTGACAACACAGTGATGGCTTTAGTTGGCCAGCGACTTCTAATGTGTAATAATGTGCTGCTGAATTCAAATCTGCTCATTAAGCTCTAAAGAGAACAATAAAGAGAGCTAGCTCTTCTGAGAGAGAGAACCTTGTGCTTCTATTAACTATCCAAGTACCCCATTTGGAATTCTCTCTTAGACTGACATCTTTGACCAATAAGCAACAGAAGTTTTTACTTTTTAATTTAAAAAAAAGCCTTTGCTCACTTCCATGGGAAGCATAAGAACAAGTTTGAGCCACGTTGAGTAAAAGGAAAGTACTTTGTGAGCACCTACTATGTACCAGACACTGTGTAAGGAGCTTTATGTCTATTAATGTTGGTAATTCCTGACAAATAACTAAGAACAGGGATAAAGGGACATTAGGAGAAATCAGCAAACAAAATGATTTTAAGATGAATGTCCTCTTTATTTATTATCCAGTACAGAAAAGTATATTAGAATGAATAACAGAAGTACAAAGTGAAATTGACCTGGGATGATGCAACTTCAAATTCCTAGTTCTTGAATGCCAACAAACTGGAGGGAGCAAGGAGGTGATCTTGGGTTTTAAAAAGTTTATTTGTTTAATAAATGGCCTTCGTGTACTACCCAACAATGTTCTTTTTATGGTGTTATTTTTTCTGCCTTAGACAAATTAAAAATACTATGTAGTCAGATCTACCAGTTTTTTTCTTTATTGCTTCTCTTTTAGTTCATATGCATGAAAGACTTTACCCCAGTATCAGATAACAAATCACTTTATATCCAGGAGATAAAACTTTGGAACTTGCAACATAAAAACAGAGATTCATATACATTAAGACAAGTATCTATGTAAGATGATAAATAATTAAAATTCAAGTAGGTGGATCAAACCAGTGCTACAGAAGTTCAAAGGAGGAACCATGGACTAAAATGGTTTGATTTGCACATGTGTTGGTGGAAGGGGGCTGGATAACGGCACCAAACAAGATGTTACGGCCTCAATAATAGTCACTGGAGAATAGTTTGAAGAGAAAGTAGAGAGATAAGATTTGGAAGGCTGCTTGGGCCAGAATGTAAAGGGTCTTGAAAGTGAGGTTAAAATATGTCACCATTTAACAAGAGTCATAATCGACTGGACAAGTGTGTTTTGTTGTTGTTGTTGTATTGACCCTCCTAGGAATGGTGACTGAGAGAGGAGAGAGATGAAGGATACCTTCAAAGAAGAAATCTAGATAAACCATAACAAACTAAGATTATCATATCCAGTAAACTCGTACACTCAGAACCCAACTAAATGCAACCCACCCCAACTAAGACTGGCCCACAGAGCAGGAACATGAGTCAGCCACCTGCTTACCTCCTTCTGTTTTTTAATGATGACAGAAAATTCTGTGTATGGGATCCGTGGATTTAGCTCACATCCCATTAAAGTGGCTCCTTCATAATCCTTGATGTAGCCAACATATTTGGTTTTAGGTATTTTAATTTCTTTGGAAAAACCCTGCAAATCAAACAAATGCATTCATGCAGGCACTGTGCACCAAATATCTACTGAGTGCAACTATGTGTCAGGCACTGTGCTAGGCATCAAGATATGTTTCTTTCAAGTCCTCATCATATTGTTCTGGGGAAGATTAGCAACTTGAAAACCTTCCAGAAAGTTAAAAAAAAAAAAAAAAATCAGAAATAAAACTATGCAATAACAAGCATGGCAACATAAAGATATGACCCTAGTAAAACACAAAAGTTAAAAGTTTTAAACAGAAACAGCTATTAAGTAAAAAATAAGGTTTAATTTTATACTGAATTGTATAATAAACATGACTGATACAAATTTTCCCCAAAGTGGGGAGGGGGACCCCAGGATTCTCAACAAATCAAAAATTAACACTGACCTAAAAGAAGACGTTAATCTGAAAGAAAACTGTCAAAACATATAGCAATCAGAACTTTGATGTTATAAAAATGAAACCCCTACTTTACAGGTAAGAAACTTCCAGCCCACCATGATGTGTGGTTGTTTCAGTGATATTAATGCTTTAAAATACATTCATATCCATACATTACACTGTAATGATGCAACATGGTGTATATGTCTGTGTATATATACATACATATATACACACAAATATATATTCAAAATTATAAACATAATTTTCCTTAAGGCATGTATTTCAGTTCTTTGCAGAAAATTACTTGGACTTCAGAACTATCACCAGTGGTTTCCTGCCTCATCTTTCAGCAAAAACTTATTTTCCCAGTAATCACTGCCAACATCTTCAAAGAGGGCTACAAAACAAGTAATTTAAGAACCACGGCTGAGATCTCACGCTTTGCAATACAGTTATAGGGTAGAAAAGCTGACACTCAAGCCCTCAGTACAGCAACCGCAATGAGTTCTCTCAAATGATTTTTATTACAGAAGTCCAAATGCACCCCAAAGAATGAGAAAATAAATAGGAGCTTAAGTTATCTGACATCAGAGCAGGGAAAGCCTTCAAGTCATATAAGGAATTTTTTTTTTTTAAATTACACTTTATGTAATAAAATCTGTAAAATTCTGTAGATAAGAAAAAATAGTCAATGTTGAAATAAATGACAAACAGTGAAAAAAAAATTACCATAAAATAAAAGGATAAGATCCTTATATGTAAAAAGTTCTCTTAAATCAATGCAAAAAATGTAACAGAAAAAGAGACAAGACAATGAATTGACAATTCAAAAAAATGCAAAGTGTCAGTAAACATGAGAAAAACAAGTAAAAACTCACAATGATCAAAGAAATGCAAACATACGTGATTTGTTACTACCAAAGGGGTAAAAAATATATATATTTTTAATTATCACTTCCTTTGTTGAGCCCTCATACATTGCTAGTGAGAACAGAAACTGTTACAGTATTAGTAGTACATAACTAAAACCTTTAAAATGTCTGGAAGCAACTCCACTTCTACATATTTATTCTAAGCAAATTATCACAGATGAGGGCAACATACACAAACTTACACAGGTACACTTAAATATAATAAAACACCTACAAGTCCAAAAATTAGTATTGGTTAAATAAACTACTTTGTATCTATACAGCAACATCCCAGAGAACCACTGGAAATTTTAATGAGAAAACAATCAAAATATATTGAGAAGGATAAATAAATTACATATCCAGCAAGACCGATTTTTAAAAATGTATTTACACACACAAACATGCACACAGGAAAATTAGAAGGATATGTATCAAAGTGTTAACAGTTCATCTCTCTGCGTGTTACGACTATAAGCATTTTTTTTCTTTTTTGTGCTTTACTGTATTTCCCAAAATTTCTACCATGACCATACATAATTCTGTAGTCAGAAAAGTAAAAGAAAAATGTTCAAGAATTATAAAGCACTATTAAAAATAATACACTGCCAAACTGTTGAATTGCTGTACGTTTTGCTGTGTGTATTCTCAACAACAGCAAAATAAATAAAATTTAAAAATAATAAACATCCAAAAACTAATTCTCAAACAGCTAAGATGAAAACTTTTGATAGGAAAGAACTAAGGTGGCAGCCAACATCCCAGCCTGCTATGTGCTCTAGAACAAGGATTGTCTGCAGCCATTTCTAAACTTCAGGACTTTCTCTCTGCTGTCCTCAGTAAAGGACTTCCCAGACTGAATCAGTTTCTCTTGTTTATGGAGAACTCTACCTACCCGAGACAGAGAACTTACTCCAAACTTCTCCGTAAGCTGGGAGTGTCATATTTTAGAGTGTCAGGCTAAAATATTATACTTCATTTATGGAAGTTATTTATTCAGTCACTCAATAAATACTTATTTAGTACTTACTACATGCCAGTCACACCCCCCAATCCAGTCTGATAGTTCCTTATTTCTAAACCTTAAAACCAAAAACCAAACTCATTGCCGTCGAGTCAATTTGGACTATAATGACCCAATAGGACAGAGTAGAACTGCCCCATAGGGTTTCCAAGGCTGTAAATCTTTACGGAAGCAGACTGTCACATATTTCTCCCAAGGAGCAGCTGGTGGGTTAGAACCGCCAACCTTTCAGTTAGCAGCCGAGTGCTTTAACCACTGTGCCACCAGGGCTCCTAGGGCTTATAAGATAAATGTGTGCCCTTCTTGTAAGTAGGAAACACTTAGATGGAGGCTACCTAAGGGCATATTAAGAAAAGGAATAACAAAACAGTGTTGCATGGTGGAAAACCTACCTGTTTCTTGAAGTACCCAATTGCATATTCATCTGCGTATGTGAGGAAGTTCAGGATGTCATGTTTTATATGATACTCTTTCAAGTGATTCATCAGGTGTGTTCCATAGCCCTGTGTGGAAGTTAGTATACAGACAAATGTATTAGGTTCTGGGGAAAAGAAATTCCTACAAATTCGCCAGGAAACGGCAAATTTAGGAGTTTGTACACTAGCTACTTTAATATATTTTACCAACCGGGGCCTTTTCTGAAGGAAATATAATACTAACACTCTTTTTTGCACTTTTGAAAATGAAGTACAAAACCAAAATATTCAAAATTCTTGGATCAAGATACAACCATCATTTGAAAATACAAGTTTCTGGTTCTTTGAAAATAACACAACAAGGCTACAAGGTGCAGCTCTTCTTCAATCCTAATTATTTCCTAATAAATATAAAAGTTTTTAAAGTAGTTGATTATGAATACTTGCTAGAACCTTAGGTGAAAGGAATTATGTAAATGAAAAGTACTAATCTTTACTAGAATATTTACTAATCCAAGTGTTTGCTGTATATCACAAATCAGAAAACCCTCTAAAAAACTGTATCATCACCCACATAGGATTTTCACTTCATCTTTTTAAGCCTTTCCAAGCAAAGTCTGAGAGCCCAGAATTTGACTCAGTCAGGAGACATTAGGAAGTAACTAAATATAGTGGATAATGTTGAATAAATTAGTGATTGGAATGGGAAAAAATATAAGTAGCAGGTTTTTCAGTGAGGTACAAAGCTTAAAAAAAAGCTATAAATTTAATGTGACTGTTTCAAAACCTCATAAAAAGAGATGAAAGTGAACCCAAGCATCCAGATATAAATATCTTCACATAAATATTCTTGAATTTGATGGCATACTTTTCTAAAGAATTCAAATGTGCTAACAGGCATGACCTCATGGAATTGTAGTCCCTCAAGGGCAGAAGGATCTTTGGAAGTCATCTGATCCACCTCCTGATCCCATGTGAGGCTAGAAGATACTCATCTGTCCTGGAAAGGTAATCTGCTGGAACAGCTCTAAAGAAGGACATTCACTGAGTCCTGAGATAGACCAATCCATTTTCAGCATAATGGTTGGGAAGTTCTTCCTAATGTTTGCCTGAGATCTAGCCCCTTTGTTATTTCTACTTATTGACTTTACTTCTACCAAAGACTCAATCATGTTTTTAACAGCTCTTTAAGCCCCTGAAGATGGCCCTTGCCCTAAACTCATGCCCATTCCTGCCTCCCAAGTTCTGAGCCAAGCATAACCTAGGCTTCAGTCATTCCTCATATGGCATGATCTGAAGACTCTTTATCAACCTGATCACTTTTCTCAGGACTTTCTCCAGTATATCAATGCCCTTCTAAAGCATGAATCCTAGGACCAAGCACAGTAATAATCAGGGGATGATCTGTCCAGTGAAGGAGAACAGCATCAACTCTCTATTCTGGAAATTATTCTTCTATATGCAATCCAAGGACATATTAGCTTTTCCAGCTATATCACAATAATGACACACTTTGAATTTCAATAAAACTCAGATACAAAGACCAATGAAATATCTCCTTGAGAAGACAGTAAAATGGGGAAGATAAACATTCAAACATATAATCACAGTATAAAGCTGCACTGTTTAATATGATAGCCACTAGCCACATCCTGGTGGTTTAATGGTTGAGAGCTCAGCTGCTAACCGAAAGGTCGGCAGTTTGAATCCTCCAACTCCTCCATGGAAACCCTACGGGGCAGTTCTACTCTGTCCCATAGGGTCGCTATGAGTAGGAGTTGAATTGACTGCAATGGGTTTGGTTTTTTTTTTTTTTTTTTGGTTTAGCCACACGTGGCTACTGAGCACTTAAAATGTGACTACCGTAATTTCATGCAAACAGCGCGTGCCTTCTACATTTGTTTGCCAACCACACCCTCCCCTCTCGAGGTATTTTCATAAGCGCCACTACTCCAATTTTTTTACATGTTGCTGTAAAAAAAATTAGCCCCGGAGGAAGGGCATAGTTGGCAAACAAACGTAGAAGGCACAAGTTATTTGCGTAAAAATACGATACTCCAAATTCAGGTGTGCTATAAGTGTAAAATACACACCAGGGGAAAAAAAATGTCATTAATAACATTTTATTATTTATTACATGTTAAAATGACACTATTTTGAACATACTGAATTGTATGTCTACTGTTGTTGCTAAGTCAATTCGGACTCATCGTGACCACATGTGTCTACTAGAAAATGTGAAATTATATATGAGATTTGCATTTAAGGCTCACATCGTATTTCTATTGTGCAGCATTGATACAGACTGATGTATTTGTACATAAAATACAGAAAATGGTGATAAGGTACTGAATTGAGGGAGAAGAGTAGGGATAAAAGGAAAAGATGTTCAGGCTAGGCCTTAAAAGAGTTTGTCAAGTAGAAAATAAGGGAAGGGATTGATTGGTAATCTAAATGTAGGGGAAAAATAAACCTTGCAAAAACATTATAAAAGGATATAGGAAAAAGTACCCTTACAATCTAAGGGTACAGAAAAGTTTCTTAAAGAAAATATAAAATGCAAAAGCATAAAGGAAAAGACTGATTATTAGACTACTTCAAATTTTAAAACTACTTAAAATACCATAAGCAATTTAAGATGCCATAAACAAAAGACAAATGACAAGTTAGAAGAGAATAATTACAACATATATTACAAAGATTTAATGTCAAGAATACATAAAGCAAAAGGGGGAAAACGAAGAACAGAATTTCAAATTCTCATGGTCTCCAGACTTTCTGGAGCCATGGAGGCCCAATGAACCCCTGAAACTACTGCCTGGAGATAATCTTTAAACCTTAAACCAGAAACATCCCCTGAGGATCATGATCTCTCGAGACATCTAGGTCAACTGGCATAACATAGTTCATAAAGAAAATGTTCTACATCCTACTTTGGTGAGTAGCATCTGGGATCTTAAAAGCTTACAAGCAGTCATCTAAGATATCTACTGGTCTTATCCTGTCCAGAGCAAAGGAGAATGAAGAAAAACAAAGACACAAGGGAACAATTCGTCCAAAGGACTAACGGATCATATGAAGAACAGCCTCCAGCAGCCTGAGTCCAGAAAAACTAGACGGTGCCCAGCTACCACCACCAACTGCTCTGGCAGAGATCACAATAGAAAGTCCTGGACAGAGTGGGAGAAAAACATAGAACAAAATTCAAATTCACAAAAAAAGACCAGATTTACTGGTCTGACAGAGGCTGAAGGAAGCCCCAAGACTATGGCCCCCGGACACCCTTCTAACTCAGAACTGAAGCCTCTTGCAAAGTTCACCTTTCAGCCAAAGATTAGACAGGCCTATAAAATACACAATAATACACATGAGGAACGTGTTTCTTAGATCAGTCAAGTATACGAGACCAAACAGGCAAAACCTGCCCAAAAGCAAAGACGAGAAAGCAGGAAGGGACGGGAAAACTAGACAAATGGAAACGGGGAACCCAGTGTGGATATGGGGAGAGTGCTGACACACTGCAGGGATTGCAACCAATGTCACGAAACCGTCTGTGTATAAATTTTTGAACTACTTTTCTGTAAACTTGCACCTAAAGCACAATTTAAAAAAAAATTCCCCGAACTCTTCTTAAAATAAACAATAATTTAGCTTAACTAGTAAAAAACGCCTGCCTTCAGCATTATGCTGTTTTAAAGAACTATCTATATGGGATCAAAGTGACAACAGCAACTCGAAAGATTAGATAGAAACCTTAGAGGGCAGTGAGTTTATGTGAATTGGGGAGGAAAAACTCAGAAAAGCAGAGTGAGAATGGTTGTACAACACAAAGAATGTAATCAATGTCACTGAACTGTACATGTAGAAACTGTCAAATTATTCTATGTTTTGCTGTATATGTTCTCAACAACAACAAAATAAATAATAAAAAAGAAAACATCTATATCTTCTAAAGACCAATTCAAAAGAAGAGAGACAACTTAAAAAAAAATTGTCAAAGAATTTGAATTAGCAACTGACTGAAAATTTTAACAGCCAATAAATAAAAAGATGTTCAACCTCAATAGTAATCAGTATTGTGTCATGAGACACAATATTTCACTCAACTGCACAGCAGATATTTTTAAAGTTGATGGCATCTAGTGTTGGCGAGGATAGGAAGAAATGGTACTCTCCAACACTGCTGGTGAAAATGTAAATTGGTAAACCCATTGAGAAGAGCAATCTGAAGATAATTTTTAAAATTTAAATTGCCCATATTTATTCACGCAGCAATTCTACTTCTCAGTGTCCGGAAAAACACTTCCAAGAAGAACATTGTTTGTGATAGACTATACCAGGAAGCAAACAAATGTCTTTCATAGAGAAATGGTTTACATAAACTATGGTACATTCACATTATGAAATACTACTAAAAAAAAAAAAGTAGCTCTTTATCAGCACAGAACAGTAAAATTTCTGAAATGATGGAAATATTATTTGTGCTGTCCAAAACAGTAGCCACTAGTCACATGTAGCTACTGAGTACTTGAGTGACCGAAAAACTGAATTTTAAAATTTATTTAATTTTAATTGATTTCAACATAAGTTTAAATAATCATACGTATGCACTAAGGTTGGAAGATCTCTAAGACTTAATGGTAAGCTAAAAAAAAAAAAGGAGAGCAATATGTACAGTATGAATTCCGTATGAATTTATGTAAATAATGACAACAAAACACAGTTACACCTTACATACAGGTCCACTTCAATGCATGCAAATCAGTAGAGACGCACCTGGAAGGATACACACCAAGCTGAAAATAATGAGCTAGGAAGGTGCGATTGGGATTTTTGCTTGATCTGAAAATGTATTTATGTATTACTTGTGTAATCAAAAATTATTTTAAAAGAAAAATGAAAAAAATTGGGGGAAAGGGAAGAGTTGGCTAGCGGAGGGAACCGCATGTACGTAGGAATAGCAGTGTCTAGAAATTAGTAAAAAAAGTGTTTTTTGATGCAACTCATTTTAACGTAGATGTGATCAGTGTAAGAGAGCTAGGCTTTTGTTATGTACACCATCTTGTAAGGGTTAATAGAACTATAAGTTTTCTCCCCTTCACCCAAAATCCAATTATTTTACTCAAGAAGAACAACGATGTTTCTCTGGTAAAAAGCTTCCCCAAACCTGCCTAAGTGGCCACTAATTTTTTACCACTCCAAGAAATTTTCTAGATTCCTGGTTGCCTGAGAGTAGGGGCTGTGTCTTCTCATTGAACCTACTTTGTATCTAATACTGTGCCTGGCAGTGGTAGTGGCTTAAACGTTCTCTTGGTTAAAGAAGCACTAGCAACACTAAGCTATTATAAGCAGAAGTTTAGATTTTAACCCCAGAACTATTTTCCCTGTTTATATGCCTTTATATTTAACTCCCACCGAAAGGATTCCTCTCCAAATTTGGTTAACTACAGTGCTCATTTAAATCTATATTATGGTAAACGAGCATTAGCCATGTTACTTTAAAGTTGCATTTAATACCAAGTCCAAGTAGTTCTTAGATGGCAAAGATATACTAAGACTGGGTGAGGAGCTTCAAGTAAATTCTCTAATATTATCCTGCATGTGCTTTGAGCAAGACAAGTTCATATATAAATCTTATTTTAAGCATTTAAGGGAATTTGTATGTAAGCTTGATTCTCCGAAATGACAACAAATTTTAAAGTACAATTTAGCCAAGATTTTTAATATAGTAAAAAAAAATTTTTTTGTAAACTTCCACTTACGAAGTTTCTCTTTTCATAGGTGCTACTGCCGTGGAAGGAGCCCTGGTGGCACAGTGGTTAAGACCTCAGGTGCTAACCAAAAGGTTGGCAGTTTGAATCTACCAGCCCCACCTTGGAAACCCTACGGGGCAGTTCTACTCTGTCCTATAGGCTCGCTATGAGTTGGAATCGACTCGATGGCAATGGGATGACCACCCCAGAAACCAGTTCAGTGTTACTCCTCGCTGGAGCAGGAGTCCACAGAGCTTTTGTGGGAGTTCATGTCATTTAGCGTTGATTAAGTCGGCAAAACTCAGTAATCTTTATTTTAGACTCCAAGCCTGCAAATATGGAAATCTCTAGAGCACTCTCCTGTCTCAGGAGTTGTTCATTAATCATTAATGACACAGGATAGGAAAGAGACCAGTAAATTAATGAAAGAACTTTTTGTCCCATTCCTATTTCTACTAAATAGCAGGTTCTTAATATGATGAAAAAATATATAGATATAAATACATGGCTTTGGTCAAACTCATCCTTTGTATTCAGTTTAGAAAAACTATCTTCATTTTCTAAAGTTACAGTTCAAGCCACTTACAAGGAGAGAGATTTTTTTTTCTAGTTCTTCCTACTGAGTTTGTGATGTTTGGCCACCTTCCTTCAAGTCTTTTGAAAATTGCATGGTTTGGGGAAAAAAAATAAATTGCCCTTCTGGGATGTAGTAAGACAAAGTGCCCAATTCATATTAAATGCCCTTGGTTTCCCTCTGGTATCCCTAAAATGGTCCAAGTCAACCTTAATCAACCTTTCCAAACAAGGTGCCTGGTGTAGCTATCTTTGAAAACAAAAATTATGCAATCTTATTCTGAAATTACAAACCAAGGACATTTTCTAAGTCCTCTCCCTATGACAAGTCAAACAAAATTTTCTTTTCAGTAAGTTCCTAAACTCTGGACATTTGGATTTAAGTTTCTCACTTTAGCCACAAAAAAAAAAAAAAAAAGAAAGTCATAAACACAGCAACAGCACCATCTAAAGACACACTGTCAGGCTTCCTTGAAAAAGAGCCAGAGACAAGTTTCAAGTGAATCTGGGCCTTCACCTTCCTCAGTCAGAAGGATGAATGTGAAACTGATTAATTAAATTTGCCCTTTGACACTTAGTGGTATGAGTCAAAGGCAAAAGCCCCACTTGTGCTTTGTGAGAATAAATAATCACAGCAGCTAAAACGGGCACTATGGATAGAGAGCGAAGCTGTTAATAAAAGCAAAAGTATCCACAGCTCTGGCTGTAGCCATCAAGCAGAGAATGATACCTTCCAGTGAGTTATTTTTGGTTTTTGTAAATGGTATTGCTTCTTTGTAGCTGAAGGAGTGAGGGAAGTCCTTAGACATGCAGTGACTAATACCGGAGCCAGTGGCCACATGCGCCTATTAAGCACTTGAAATGTAGGCAGGCTAAACTGAAATGTTTTAAGCATACAATATACACTTGATTTCTCATTAACATCATATTAATATATTATTAACTCATTAATAATTCTTCTTTACATTGAATACAAGTTGCAATGATAATATTTTGGATATACTGGATAAAATAAAAGATACTTTTAAGATTAAAAATCTCTTTTGCTTTCTTGTATTTAATGGAGCTACCAGAAAATTTAAAATCACATATATGGTTCACATTCACAGCACACATTATATTTCTCTTTGACAATGTTGCCTTAGACCTTCCAATAATTTTTGTCAGCAACTGTTTAATTCTGAGCTGCTTATCTTTCCACCACCCACAATATCTTTGCATGATTTTCTTCAGGGCTCCCAAAATACCACATGAATAGTATTCTAAAGACACATTTCTTAGCTCCCTCTTCCTAAGAGCAAAAGAGCAGTAGTACACTACAAAGTCTAGATGAGAGTTCTGTGTACTGGGAGTCGAGTTAATTTCAGCTCAACTGGAATAAATAGGGGGATAGTGTAGGAATCTATGCCAAGGACAAGTGGGAAGGCAAATTAACCACATACACACATACCACATTCCAAACTAAACATGAATATGTCTGAAATTCATTCATAAATTGTTTCAAATTTTTCATGTCTTCCTTTAGAGCATATCTTTTAGTCCTTGTCCCCTCTTTAGGGACAAGGTCATAAGAAATCTTTCTGAAGTGTAAACTGCCTAAATTATGTTCTTAATCTGGATCACACCATATCCTTTCTCAGTGGTTCAGTGTCTCCAGTTGTGTGTGTGTGTATGTGTGTCTGTTTGTTGACATTAACACTGAACATGGAGATTTATTTTCAAACATCCCCTTCATTTGCCATAGACTGTACCTGATTTGCGTATATCTGATACATGGTACCCCTGGCCCTTGCCCCAGGCTCCCACAAATCCTTGGAACAACCCTACCAGCTGGCAGGTGGAACCATTTACTCTCCTCAGGTACATACACATACACTCACAGTGAGAGGACTCTTCTCAGGAAGTCCTGGGCTTTATTTGAAGCCTTCTCTGGACATGGAACAGACAGACCTTCCCAAATTCTTCAACTTTAGTGAGAAGCCCCACTTTCTGCTTTTCTTCTAAAACCTTGGATTACCCTTACCTTGACTTGCTCATTTGAGGTTACAGCACAGAAAACAATCTCTGTGAATCCTTGGGATGGGAACATACGGAAGCAGATACCCCCAATAACACGGCCATCTTTAATTAAAGCAAGGGTTTTGTGTTTCCTGAAAGAACAAGATTATATCAAAGTTTTGCCCATCTTGGTTATATAAATATACTTTTAGGGGCAATCTTTATTAATCAACCAAAAAAAGGTAGGGGGAGGTAGGTCCTGAGTGTCTAAGGAAAACTCCTTCGTCTAGCCGCTATCTCACTGGACCATACTTTTACATGGACTTTTTAGAGCAAGCTTGCCTACAGAAGCCTTCATCAGAGCTTCCCCCAGAACTAAATGCAGTCACCCAGAGAAGTGTCTGAGCTTTACAAACAATGAGCAGAGCAGGGGTAGAAATGGTATTCCAATGCTAAGGGACACAGAGTGGGGGCAGGGGAGACTGAGAAGGCACAGCCAAACACACCATGTTTCCAAAGAGTCTAGTCTTACTCAGAAATATTGCAGAAACATCATGAAAAAGAACACAAAATCCACATGCATTATGGGATCCTGCCAGCCTTTCTCCCTATCTAAAATATCACTCTGATTTGTCACCTGCATCAACAACAATCCACATAGGCTGATGGACTCTGTATGTGAAAATACATTCAATTAGAGAAGTTTAGGTATTTATTTTAAAAAGCAATGGATTTCCAAAGTTAATCTGTCTGATGAGCCCCAGAATTTTTCCAGTGTTTGGAGATCTGTGCAACAGTGGTACCTAGTTACGATACCAAGACTCTGAATGTTTCTACTATGAAAAAAGCAGGAGATTTTCCAGTATGATGTTCTCTCAGGGCTCTACGTTTTAAGTCACCAGCAACTTAAAATGCAGAGCTTCGTTATTATTAACAAGTTGCAAATTTTTGAAAAATTCAGCTGGTGCTTTTAGACAAAGTAAACAGCTTGATGTAGCTCTGTATCTACTGGGTGACAGGAGGCTGCACGATTTGGTGGGTGACTACTGCTCACTTGCACTAAGTAGTTCTCATTTCATTTAAAAAGGACACAGGAAGAAGGGAAAACAAAGCTCCACTTACGGGTCAAAGACGAGCCGTGTGATGTACTCTTTTGGCATTCGAGGCAGCTGATGAGAGAACACGTTCTGTAGGCCGACCAGCCACATCAGGATCTTCTTGTTGGGTTTCTGGTTCAGGGAATTGCCAACTACGTGAAATTCGATCACACCTCTGCGTTCCTCTAGCCTTGCCGCCTCATCCCTGGCCGAATGTGCTGATAGGAAATTGGTCTGGGATGCAGGAGGTGGGAAAAAGTTACATGAGTGTCTTAAGACAGTTCTTACATCAGACAGTGGGGATGGGACATATCAAAGCTTCTCTTTCTTTCTTCGTTTTGTGGGTTTTCAGGGTCCTACACACACACACACACACACACACACACACACACACACACACACACACACACAGTTATGAAGACAAAATAGAAAAGGTAGGTAAAGCGTTTTGAAAGGTCAGAATTTACATGGATGATATTTGGTTCAGATAGGGAGCAAGCAAACTTTCTACAGATGGCCAGATAGTAAATATTTTAGACTTTGCAAGCTGTAAGGTCTCTGTAGCAACTACTCAACTGCTGATGTAGCATCAAAATAACCTTAGACAATATGTAAACTAATGGATTTGGCAGTGTTTCAATAAAACTTTATTTAAAAAACAGAGGGGGGGCCAGATATGGCCTGTGGGCTATTATATGTCAACCCCTGGTTTAGAGGAACCCCGTCTGATGAGCTTTAAAAGACCCTTGAGATGCCAGGTCCTAAATTCTCATTCCAGGCCTATTAGTGACAATCCTGTCTATATTGTTGACATCTCTTTTTGGAGGACAGTTTTTTTTTTCCAGAGGCATCCTTGGGTAGTACAAATTAAGTACTCAGCCACTAACCAAAAGGTTGGGGTTCAAATCTACCCAGAGGCATCTCAGAAGAAAGGCCTGGCAATCTACTTCTGAAATATCAGTCACTGAAAGCCCTATGGAGTGCAGTTCTACTCTGAAACACATGGGGTCACCGTAAGTCAGAATCAACTCCATGGCAACTTTTCTTTCTTTTCCAGAGGAGTATTTGCTGACCCATACTCAACCACAGCCGGCAACACAACCTTGTGCCATCATCTTCTGCTCCCCATCTTACTTATTCCACCCACTGGCATGAAGGTAAATGTTCAGCAAATAGCTCCCCAGAGACGAAAAACCCTGATTTTCGGTATTTGCGGATTTCCACAGTCTATAGCTGGCTGCCCAGGTTAACCCCTCCCACCTTGGCCAATTTCAAACTGCAATCATATATAACAGCCAGCTCATAAAATCCCTGCAAATGAAACAATTGGCTTGTGCACCAGTGCAAGCCAACGCCAGCACACTACTAAATCCACCCAACAAATTTGGAAATGGGTACTAGCATTCCCATTTTATAGCTGGGAGAAAAAAAACAAAAAACAAAAAACCGAGCTCAGCTAATCTGTGAAGTTACTAAATCCCTGAAAAACAAGTTAACAAAACAGGCTACCGTTATCTAGAAGGAAACAGGAAGGACAATTTTATGATAAGATTTTTCCTTCTCACATCATTCCAGTTCTCTGAGTTACCCTCAATACCATAAAATGAATACCTAAGAAGACATAACAAATTAGAAAGTGATACTTTAATCTAGCAGAGCCACACTAAAAAAAAGTGTTTTTAAAGATGTTTTGAAAAATAATCTACAAGCCATTTTATAGCAGCAGAAACATTACTGCATCTCTTGGAAGCTGCCAGAAGTGTCTTAAATCGCCCTCCCCCAGATGCAAGGCGATGAGATAATAGCAATAGTCTCACCCAAAATGCTTTACTCAAATCTAACCATGAGAAAATAATTAGACAAATCCAAACAGAGGGGCATCATGTAAAACTAGCCACGAGGACTCTTCAGTCTCGTGAAACCCAAAAGAGGGCTAGGGAGCCAGACTAGAATAAAAGAGACTAAGGAGATGAAGAGATAAGAACTAAATGCAACACAAGACTCCTGACGGAGCCTCCAACGACAGCAACAAATGTTATGTTGTTGTTGTGTACTACTGAGTTAATTCCAACTCATAGCAACCCTAAGGGACAGAGTAGAACTGCCCCATAGGTTTCCTAGGCTGTAATCTTCACAGGAGCAATCGCCAGGTCCTTCCTCCCATGAAACGGCTTGTGGGTTCAAACTGCCAACCTTTCAGTTAGCAGCTGAGCACTTAACCACTGCACCACAAAGGACATAATTTGAATACAGGAGGAATTTGGATATGGGTTGTGTATTAGACAAGGGGTTGGCAAACTTTTCTGTAAAGCGCCAAATATTTTAGGCTTTGCAGGCCATAAATTCCCTGTCTCAATTATTCAGATCTTCTGTGGTAGTACAAAAGCAGCCATAGATGACATGTTTCAATAAAACTTTATTTACAAAAACAGACTGTGAGCTAGATTTGGCCTGTGGTCTGTAGGTTGTCCTATATTACACAATAATGTTGTAACCGTGCTAATTTTTCTGAGAGTGAGAACTATACTGTGGTTATGTAAGAGAACAGCTTCATGCTTCGGAAATACATGCAGAAATAGGGGTGAAGCGTTGTGACATCTGTATTTAACTTTGAAATGGTTCCAAGTGGTTTGCAGAAGGTACAGGGAAAGTGAATGTGGCATAATGCTATCAACCAGTTAATCTAGATGAAGGGCCTATGAATCTTTACCATAGAATTCTGGCCACTTTTATGATGCTTTCAGCTTTTGCAAAATAAAAAGTTGGGGGAAGGTCTTCAATTGTACAACATTATTAGTATGTTTCCCTGAGAGGTGATACTCATCAAGAAGAATCACCCCTCAACCTGCTGTTCCTGCCCTCCTCACCATCATCACCCCATAAAATGCAAATCAGGGCAGCATAACATGCTAACATCTCAGCATTACCACCCCATTTCCCACAGCTAAAGGCACCAGGGGAACAGGGGCTCTACCAGCCGGCTGCCCAGGTTTACCCTGCTGACCTCTGGTCCCAACATCGCTGCAGGGTCTGTGATGGTAGACATGACCTCATTGATTAATTCCATCGGAATATCCCCTGTAACTCGGGGTTTCTTGGCCTCCTCCAGAGGGTGAGTGTCATTCATTTTCCTCTTTTCTCCTATGACGACCAAAAAAGCAAACAATGGGTGATTTTGAACATGCACACCCAAATAACACACATCAATCCAACTCATTTTCTAATAATGTTGGTGGACAAGATTGAAAACTAGGTCAACTCTCCATCCACCAGGGTAAGGGGTGGTGGTAGAAGGTGAGAATGAGAAGGGAGGAGGTCATAAGAACTGCAAACCACAGATCTATTCTGAATATCTTCTCCAATTTTTTTAACTTCATACGTGAGTTATTAAGGCATGTGTTTCTTCATTTGGAAATGGATAGGATGGTTCTAGTGATCATTGGTTATTAATTTCTAACTTAGTCCCTTTGTGGTTACAGAACTTGACCAATATGATACCAAAATGTCAAAAAATTTTGAAACTTGCTTTATGGCCTGAAATGGAAAGGCCAGGCAAAGGCCAAGAGAACTGTCTCCTATTTTTCTCATGACATTACATGGTTGGCTTCTTCTCCTTTTTCACTTTCAGGTTTGGTTTTGCCATATTTTTCTACCATAACATGTATTTGTTTTCACAGGTTTAAGTTTGTAAAAAAAGTTTTACAAACTTCTTTCCAGGTTCAAATTTTATTCCTCACATTTGAATCCCATTGACCATGTTTCCATACAGCACTCTCACTGCCTTTAATCAAAAGCCATGTGGTGATAAAGTACCTTGTCAATGGAAGATGCCGCCATACGTATTGCATGTAACTTAAAACGGCCTTTGTTGGTTTCTTATCTTCACAACGCTTTTCTAGTTGTTGCTTTTGAAGGTGAAGGGGAATGCTTTCAGTCATTTGACCAAGAAGCCTTCAAAATCCCTGATTCCCCAAGAGTAATACTGTGAACTACTTATCTTACAGCTGTGGTTTACACCTATTATGTCCCATCCTCGACAGACTGTTAAGGGGCCTAGAGTGTTAAGACAGCATCTGAGGCTGCATCCAAGCTCACTGGTAAAAAGTTGCTGAATTGATTAGTGATGTCTCCCATGGAAGTGGAAGGGAGGATGGTGGTACACATTCTAAATATTTGGTACTTCATCTAACGTCCTCTTCTCTCCCTACTTCATGCCACTTCTTTTATTTCAAACTTGGGACATATACAAGGTTTGTTTGATGTCAAGTTCTCTGGGCAGAAATGCAATCTTCAAAACATTCTACAACTGTGAAACACTTTGAGAATTAGGAGATGTTTTGCCCATGTGGTAGATTACATTAATGGTCAAATTCTTTGGGATCCACATTCTTTGCCACGTGACTTTGCAATTCTTCCTACAAAAGAAGTATATTTCCTCGCCCCTTAACTCAGTTCAATCATGTGACCTGCTATGGACAACGGAATGAGGCAGAAGTGGTGGTATGCTCGTTCCGAGCCTAGGTCTCAAGAGATTTTGTACGTTTCTGTTTGCTCTCTAGTGCTTCTGCCAGTGTCACGAGAACACGTTCTGGGCAGACCGATGGTCACAGGAGGAAGGTGAAAAATACGTGGAGCAGAGTTGCTCCAGCTTTAGTACCCTAGCCAAGTCAGCCCAGAAGAGAGCCCCTGGCTGAAGGGCAGACATATGAACAAGCCCAGCCAAGACCAAGTGAGGCCAGCCAACTACCAACCAACACACAGAATGTATGAGCTATGATAATAAAGGATTACTGTTTTGTTTTAAGACTCTGTGTTTTGGTTTGTTTGTTATACAGCAATAACTAACCAATACAGCCCAAAGCCTAATACAAAGTATTTCCAGTCATTAAAATCCTGGACATATACCATCTGTAATTAGTCTAAGTCTAGCTTTGGCACTCCCGAGATAATGGAGCTTCTAGGGAAAGTCAGAGACTTCTCTTATCCCCCCTAAAAGCTTACCTGGGTTTACCTCAAGCCCAGAAGAGGCTTTGCAGGCAGGGCTGGTGCTCCTTCCATTCAGCTGCTCAAGGGAAGATGAGTCTGAGTTGTATGAAATTGTCCCAGCCACAGGAGGTGGACTGATAACTGCCCCGAGAAAAGGAAAAGAAGGTATTAGATGACTCTTTCTTAGCAACAAGGGACCAACTGCATGTGAGACTATCCCATTTCTGCCCAAAGAGAAATCGTCTTTAAGATAAAAGCCAGGGGGCCAATGTGAACGTCAAGATAATAAAAACAGCAATGGCTTATAGCCCATTAAACAGAAGAAACATATCTGAGTCCTTATTGATAAAACAATAAATGAATAAATAAATAAATGGAGGAGAAAGAAAAGCTCTTCCTTACAGGAGAACGCCAATAAATAAGGAAAGAACGGTGGAAGTTAGAAAAATCACCATTTGGCAGCCATCACATAATAACTGATTCAGGAAAGAATCATTAGTGCAAGCTAATCCCTGAGTATAATTTTGATGAGGGACAGGATATTTACCTAGTATCGAAGTATCTCCCCACAAAAGTACCTTTTGACTATAAAAGGAAAATTGGTAACATTATAATGGAGAAGCCTGGTGGACACCACCTTAACCAAGTGATCAAATTGAATATCAATGATGACAGAACAGGCCAACATCATCAGCTTCCTAATGTGATGCAAAAATTGCTATAAACCACATCACAGAGACAAGAGGCAAAAACGGAAGGTAGCCTATAGATTAAATTTCCTGACTTTGATAACTATATTACTGTTACATATGAGAATGTCTTCTTTCTTAGGAGATGCCCAATGACGTAGGTAAAGGGGCATGGTGTTTGCAACTTACTTTCAAATGGTACATAGATATATCTATATAAAGTAAGTTGGAAGCATCATACATATATATATA
>NW_004444072.1:5822546-5857941 GCF_000243295.1 Trichechus manatus latirostris | reverse complement strand
GGGGGGGGGTACATTGTAGCAGACAGGCCTTTGCTTTGCTAGTTGTGCTACTATGTAGCTGATGAGATGAGAGGTGATGTGGGGAACAGACATTCTCAGAGACACTGGTCACACACAAGACACAGTATGGACACAGGTGTCCAGAAAAAATGTTCATCCAAGTTTCAATGCCACCACAGTTCAGTCCACAGAGAACATTCCCAGCAGCCAAGAAAGTAACAGAATAAGTAAACCAAGCAACAGAGAGACAACAACCCACAGCACTGCTACCTGAATAGCAACTGATACGTAAAGAATCAGAATACACTGATTACTGGGCTGTAGGGTTTTCTTTCCATCATACAGGCCTTCTGAATTTCACAGTACACTGGAATGATTCCAAACAAAGAGGAACCTCTGATGATTCATTTGAACCGGTTCATTCTGGGTCCAACCCCTACTGAGAATTTGCATTTCTAACAAGTTCCCAGAATATGTTAATGCTGCTGGTTAGGGACCAATTCTGAGAGCCACTATTAGAGCAGTGGTTCCCAAAATTTATTATACCTAAGAATCACCTGGGGGTCTTGTTAAACTGTAGATTCTGATTCAGCATATCTGGGTGGAAATGCAAATTCTCAGCAGGGGTTCAAACTAGAACAAATGGGTTCGAAGCCCTGTTCAGAAGGCATCTGAGTATCTTGCAAAGCTTCAGAGCCATCATTGTGAATGTCATTTATCACAGCTGCAAAGATGTGCAGATATACCAATTAAAAAGATGATTACACTCTTCTTTCCCTGCAAGGGAAAGCACTGCAATTACAGTAACACAGGTGACAGTCCACTCCTGATGGCTTCAGCTAATACTGAAGTGTACCACCTAGCTTCACTGGGTGACAGCCTTAGCTGTAGAAATAAACATGAAGTCCCTATAGGTTCATGGACAACCTCTGCCTTCTCCATGCTGTTCTATGACAGATAACAACGTGCCCAGAAGGTGAGCAAGTTGGGAGGCATTTAGAGTAGACAAGGCAGAGGCGTGGGGTGGGGCGGGGGGAGAGGGGGTAATTTGTCCCTGGGCACAAGTCCAAGGGGGTGCCAGACGAGGTGCAGAATGACATTCTGAGGTGCCACTGATACGAAAGGCACCTGATTGAGGCAGCCGGACAAGAGGGGGGAAGGAGCTTCTGCTGACGTGTAGCTGCTGTCGATGTCTATTCATCTTGAAACTGGGCAGGGCAGGGGTTGGATGGCAACACAACTCAGAGACAGCCCCTGGGCGCTCGTTACCTTTGCTACACCCCTGAGGCAAGGGTCACTGTCAATTCTCACACACAGAGAACTCTCCAGAGACCCTCCAGAAGGAGAACTAAGTTGACACACTAAATAGTTTTGGTGTTCCACTGCCTGAAGGAGGAGGAAGCGGCGTCTTCACCCATTCCTTCCACAAGCATTTGCTGCACACTTACAGTGCGCACCAAGGCAGTGTCATGTAGTGGTTGGAGCTCCAATTCTGAGCACAGTGTAGTAGTTAGGAGCTCAGAAAGACCTGGATGTGCAACCCAATTCCATCAGTTATGAGCTCTGATTTCAAGCAATTTGTTGCTCCTCTCTGAACTTCTATTGCCTCATCTATGTAAACCAAACCAAAAACCAAACCCGCTGCCATCAAGTCGATTCAGACTCATAGCAACCCTACAGGAAGAGTAAAACTGCCTCATAGGGTTTCCAAGGAGTAGATGGTGGATTTGAACGGCCGATCTTTTGGTTATCAGCTGAGCTCTTAACCACTGTGCCAGGAGATAATAATACCAACTTCCCAGGGTTTGTGCTATGGCTAAAAGATCTAACACATACTTCATAGCAAAGCACCAACAAAAGTACCAAGTATCATAATTATCATTATATGGCAAGACTGGATCTCTGACCACCAAGTTACACTCATAAGAGAAAGAAAGCATACAGGAAAAAATGGGGTCTAGGACAACATGAGGAAAAGTACCGTGTGATACAATAGTTCTCAAACATTGCTGCGCATTAGAATCCCCTGGGGAGCTTTTACAAGCCAGTGCCCAGGCCACACTCCAGGCCAATTACATCATACTGTCTTAGGATGGGACTCCGAAACTAATGCATTTTAAATCTCCCCAGGCAATTCCATTGCGCAGCCAATGATATATGATACAGACTATGATATATTCAAGGTTCTGTGAAAGTTTGGAAGAAAGGACATCCACTCCTTGCTACAGGACATGGGAAGAGTTAGGACAGACTTTGTGGGAGAGACACCATTTGAAAGCTAGGTAAGAGAAAGACAAAGTGCACAGCACAGGTAGAGAGACAGCAATGTAGAGGGTATGTCCAGTGACCACAGAGAATACGTATGGTAAATGCTGACTGCTGGGGTCTGGGGGGAGCATGTAATATGGTCAGAGAGAACCTCAAACACTATAGGATTTGGAACAGAGAAACAAGAAACTATACTCTATAACCTAGGGAAAAAAAGGACACAAAGGTATTTTTGACGTATTTTTGGTAACAAGAGTTAAAACAAGAAGACTTTAAGCCAAACCCAAATACCACTGCTTTCTATGGATTTAATTGTATTTACATCCAATCTGGCTTCTATATGAAAAAAAGTTTTTAAAAATCACCTTCTCAAATGCATTATACCAAGTGAAAGAGGTCAGATTAAAAAATATATATACTATACGATTCTCATATGACATTCTGGAAAAGGCACAACTATGGGAACAAAAAACAGATCAGTGGTTGTCAGAGGCTGGGCGTAGGGCAAGGGATGGACTATAAAGGGATACCAGAGAAATTTCTGGAGTGATGCAATTATTCTATATTTTGATTGTGGTGGTATTTACATAACTATAAATTTGTCAAAACTCACAGAACTGTATACTAATAAGGGTGAATTTCAGTGTATGTAAATTTTAGCTAAATAAAAAAAAAGAAAGTAAAAAATAAATTACCTTTGCTAGAGATGATACTTATGAACCTCATATTACACACTGAGCTAAAGCGCATATTATACACCGAGCTAAAGCGCTATCAGAATTCTAGATTCTGTCTTTCCCCGTGGCCAGATACAAATTGCTGCTTTGGCATTCCTTGCCAAACTTCTCCACTGAGTCTTCCTCATGTCACAGGCAGGAACTGAGATTTTCTCCTTGGGGTCTGTGACTCTGAAGGCATCTGTCCTCCTTCCTCACAAATGCCAGCTGATGCCACTGGCTGACTCATGGCAATGGCAAGGATGCCCTGGCCCCACTGGGAACTAGTTCATGTCCTGAGACTCAGGATTGCTCTTGTCCACTCATCATTCCACTGTCCTCCATGATAGTAACTTGAACACACAAAACATAAACATTAAGACATCATAGATTATGAAGCCAAACTAAGACTTGATTCCTGGGCATATCTGGCCACTCACTGAGACTCTAAATGTCTTTGAAAAGAGCCAGTATTTGATTACAAAACTAGGCTGCATGGTATTTTATGCCTCTTGTTAAAAACTGCAATTTGCAAAGTAAGCAAACCCTGTAGTTTTTTTCTTGCTTTTCTTTTTTTTTTTAACGGTTTGGTTTGCACCTGCACTCCTCACTAATGGAGATACAGTTGTAAGATTTTGGTTTGCACCTGCCTTCTCCTCATGAACGGCGATGCAGATACAAGATTTGCCAAAGTGTTTTTTTTTTTTTTTTTGCTGGCTCTTCTTCAACTTCCTGACGAAAAACACAAATAAATGCAGAGTGAGCTGCAACTAACACTTGAGGTTGGTCTTCCTGGTTGGGCTCTGATTTAGGCTAAAAGAAATGTACCTGTCTGGATTCCTAGCTGGCTGGTTCTGCAAGAGGCTGAGAGAAAATCCTGATCCCAGATGGGAGAGTTTTGACTATACACTTCTTCTTCTAACATGGATAGAAACCTATAAACAAGAGAAAACACAATGTTAAGACCAAAAACTAATCTATTACTAGAGGGGCAAATACCCTAACCACGTGTAGAAATCACCTTAATGTCAGCATCCCACCTTCAACTCGGAAATACAATGATCTACAACTCAAATAATGAATTAGTTGGGCAGCGCTGGTATATTCAAATGCAGAAATGCATTTCTACAAATTTATCCTCTTTTCTTCCTGCATAACTTGATATGACATAGGCTAGACAGAAGCAGTACATCAGTGGAAATGCCTTAGTCCTCTTCCATGAGCCTCAGAACAAGATTTGAGCCCTCGGTGTAGCTGCCACTGAAAATGTCATCAGCATCCCAAAAGTTGCTAATATTTACCAAGTGCTTGCTAGGTGTCTACACTGGTCTAAGAACTTCTTATTTAATCCTCACATCAGCCCTAATGAGTTATAGATTTTATTTTTATTTATCACACACATTTAGCTCTTACTATGAATGGTAGGCACTATTCTAAGTGGTTGGTGTATATTAACTCACTTGATACTCAAAATAACCCTATGAAATAGGATCTGTTATTATATCCATTTACAAATAAATATCTAAGACACAGAGAGGTTAAATAACTGGTCCAAAGTCGCACAACTAGTAAGTGACAGGATCACAACTGGAACTATGCGATTAATTACTGTTACACCTTCTCACATGTCATGAACCAAATGGATCTCAAATTTGGGGGACCCACAGATATCACCTGGAAGGAGACCTTATTAAAAATATAGACACCAAGCCCCACCTAGACTTACCAAATGAGACAGGTCTTTGGGAATGGGCTGGGTAACTAAATTGGTAAGTGTCCCCAGATAATTCTTACATATACAAAAAGCTGAAAAACTATGGTAAAATACCAACACATCTACACTTCTGGTTCTGGAATAACTTCCTGCAAGCCTCTTTCTAAAAAAAGAACCAATCAGTTGACATCAAGTTGATTGTGACTCATGGTGACCCCAGGTGTGTCAAAGTAAAACTGCTCCATAGGGTTTTCAATGGCTAATTTTTGAGAGAAGATCTGCAAGCCTTTCTTCTGAGGAGCCTCTGGGTGAACTCGAAGCTCCAACCTTTTGGCTAGCAGCAAAGCGCATTAACCATATACACCATCCAGGGACTCCAAGTCTCTTTCTAGGGTGCATTAATTCTAGTTGAGGTGATATAGTACCACCACTTACGATTTGTGTGACCTTGGAGCAAGTTCTTCACTTGCCCCTTTCTCAGTTTCCTCTTCTGTAAAATGGAAATATCAAAAGTAATTCCCACATAGGGCAATAATGAGGATTAAATAAGCTAATATGCATACTTAGAATAAATGCCTGACCCCTAGTAAGTGCTCCGTTCATTCATTTAATGAACACTGACTGCCTACCATGTGCTAAGCACTGTGTTAGGTACTGGAAGGGCAGAATAAATAAAGCAAACACTTAGTCCTTATGAAGCTTACATACTAATGATGCAATAAATGTTAACTATTTATATAAGCCCACTATTCCTTCACTACCATTTCTGAAATTCAAAAGCCCTTAAAAATCAAGATTTCCCATAGCCTTTGGTCAATAAAACCTGACTTGAACTGACGTCGTATTAGTTACAGTCATTATAATTATTAGTGGAGTTAATTATGAGGATTGTCCTGACCCTCAGGACTTAATATGGTATATATGTCATATTACGTTTGTAAAATTTAAAAAAAACTGAATTGTGAAACATACCTAGCACCAAGGTTTTAGATAATTAATAGAGGACCCATATTACCATCTTCATCATCACTAAGACTAAAAGTCCCATCATTTTTCTCATTTACCAATGTTTGTAAGATTTTAGGTGGCTTCAGAGGAGGGAGCGATTGGTTTTTCAGAAGTGACAACAGATGGGGAAAGGTCCTGGGGAGGGCGGTCTTCTGACTTGCTGCTCATAGCCAGAAAATGTCACAGGCAAGGTACCGTTTGAGTGAATAGCTACCTGTACTTTACGGTTTAATGCATGGTTTGCAAAAACTGCATGAGTCACTTATTCCTGCTAAGGAAGCCACCATGAACTCATGTTTTAAGACACGACATAGTATGTTTCTTACCAAACACATAAGGACTGACAGCAATAAAAGCCAAAATCCTTGTTAAGATCCCGTCCCGATCTTGTTGACAGCAGAGGAGGTTCTTGATGCCTTTCCACTTCTCCTCCTAACCTCTGCCTAACCTCACCTTACACAGCCCAAAAGACTTCCCCAACTGCCCTTTGTCACAGAAGTAAGTTTCCTTTCTTTCTCTAGGCTTCCTTTTTTCTTAGTAATTACATAATCAAAACACTCATTACAAAACTCTGCAGACTCACCAAAGAAGAATGCCACTAATATTAGGAAAAAACGTGTGTGTGTGTATACACACACACCGCAAACACATATATATGTGTGCGTGTTTGTGTATATATATTCACAATAAAGAACAGTTTCATATAACAACAAGGGAAACTGCTTGTTTTACATAAGCAGGGTACAAAATTGTATGTAGACTGAAAAAAACAAAACACACAGATCAAAAACAGAAATATCTAAAAGCACTAAAAGTAGTTCAGAGTGGTATGGCTATGTGTGATCTTTACCTTCTGTCTTCCTCTCTTAACCAAATTCTCTTCAACATCTGTGCTTCTCACTTTTAGAATGAGATCTAGGTAGTAAACTTTTTAAAAACCACCTTGTAAATAGGTAAAGGGAGGAGGGAGGGTACAAGTTAAAGCCAAGTAGAAAAACAAACAACATATCAAGAATAGGAAGATAAGGATGTGAGTCCCAAAAATGCACCTGAGAGTCATGAAGCCCTCACTGGGGAGTGGGAAATTGATCCCAGCTCTGACTTGGAGAGAGTGTCCAAGATTCAAACAGCACCTTCAACTTCAACATATGTGATTCTGCTGCCAAATCTGGCGGTGTAAATCCCCAGCAGCCTCAAATGTTGTCATATTCAAGGAAAAGGGATTTAAAAGAAGTGGGTGGTAGTTTTAGCCTACTATTAGTAATAGAGAAGAAAAGAAAGCAGCAAAGAGTTTTTAGCTCAACAGCATAAGCATGCCAGAACTATGGGTTGAAGGAACAAAACACACTATAATTAGCAAATATCTGCAAGAAGCAAAATGAATTTGTTTAGGGAAAAAAACTGTTACTACGCAAGATGATTAAAATTTCTCTTTAAGCACCATAAAAATGGGAGGAGTGGTCCTCTTTGTTCCTTGGCTTAGACATAGCATGATCACTGCAATCTGAAAACATGAAATGTTGCTTATGTGGCAAATGTAATAGAGAAACAAGTAGGAAAATTGTTTTACTCTCTAAGGAAAGAAGCTTAGACCGGTTAAAAGGCAGCCATCTGAGCACGCTTAGAATTCATAACCCATCAGAGGCAATAACCAAACTGTAGTTTAAGTGCTTCTGAATCTTCCTCCACAGAAAATACCGAAATGTTCATGTCATGCCTCAGACTCATGAGTTGGTTTCCTTAAGAAAATACTGAAAATTGGGGCTATAGGATATATGTGCAAATATTAGATGTTCAGCTAAAGCCCATCAAAATTGCCCATGATATCCTCTAAGGCTTCGATTTTGTATTCAACTGCAACGGAATTTTCAGTCAGTTTCTACTGGACACCTATTATTGTTGTTAAATTAGACCTAACTCATTTGTAAAAATTAAAACTAGCTTTTCTGAGACACAAGACAAGTTTGGGAATCCAGTAATAGTATCTTTACAATAAACACCTAGTTTTTCAAATAAAACAGGGTATCCTCAATCTTTGATCAAAGAATACCTCCTTTTTTAAAAATTCTATTCTCTACATCAGCAGTTCTCAGTGGGGTGAGGAAGGGAGGCTCGATCATACCTACAGAGACTTTTCAAATTATATTTTTTACCTTCCCCCACCAAATGCTGATCTAGGCAGCGTAGCAACCACAAAATGAACTGTCTCATTCCTGTCTAGCTGTCGCAGCTCCGTGACAAGTAACCAACTGCACCTTCATTCCGCCAACCCCTGTCCCGCCAGCAGGCAACCTCTTAGCTTAAATTTGTGGTTCTTAGCATTGAAAATGCACTGCCAAGGCCAATGGTGCGGGAAGTTGCTTCCCATTCCTTTGGCACATTTCCTTCATTTGAAAAATATTTAAATGATTATTTATGTGTCTGAGCTTTGGCAGGTACAAGAAGCAACGGGTATAAGAGTCTGTATATTTACAGGGAACAAATATGCAGCCTGCTGAGTTTAGAGGCACAAAGGTCATTCTGAAAGAGGACTCTATTCCTGTCCAGCCCTGCTCTTAGGATCTACTTTCCAGAGTAAGGGAACAGGCCTGCTATAGCTGGGGCAAGGCTTGTTCACCAGTGCTTAGAAAGGGTTGGAGAACTGGGATGGAAACAAAGCAGTCAATTGAGTTCTCTTCCACCACGTCCTAATGGATAGAAACTGCTTCTATACATTCTCCTCCACCCCTTCTGGCTTCCTGGTGACTAAAAACACAAAATAAAGTACTGGCCCCATTCTATTAGACTCAGAGACAATGAATGACCCAGGTGGGATGAGGCAGGGTGTGTTGGTGGCTAAGCGAACAATGATTAGTCAACAGAACGTCAAGCTAATAGATGAAATGGAAAATACATTAGAAGAATCATGCAGGGTGGTGAGGAGGAGGAGGGTCCCTAGTACTGGGGTATTTTTTCTTTCATTTCTGATCTTGCTATTTATGGAGGCTTTGGCATAAATTAATCAACCTCAAGCTCTGAAATCAAAAAAGACCAGCAAAGGCTCTGTCTTACTTTGGGAAATGGGTGAGGATTAGCGTTCGTTTCTCAAGAGGCAGTTTGTCTTTTTCCTGTCTAGCTTGTTCCAGGAGTTGTCGCCTCATAACGGTGAAGACTGAGCGAAGCAATGTTCTCCCAAACACCTGGGTGGTTTCGTACCGAGGTAGACTATCACAGAACTGTGGCACGTTGCAGTAACACAGCCACCTGCGAAGAGATGAGACAAACACCATCGATACCCCCAAGTGTCCAGAGTAATCTGAAATACCCAATTAGGGTTACGCTCGCACCACTAATCATGCAGAAGAAACTGGGTCTGCGATGACAAGCCACAATATTACCACCAGCTAATGAGACCTGGGAGTTAGATTAGTTTGCCCTTTCACAACCTCATAAACCCAATTCTGTAAAAAATCGTTTCATTCTGCAGTATCATACGGTGACTTCTGGAGTCACAGTCCTAGGTTCAAATACCTGCTGTGCTGCTTAACTGGATGCATGACTTTGGAAATTTAATTATGTTCTTAAGCCTCCATTTCCTTACCTGTAAAATGGGAACAACAAAATAACACCTACTTCAATGGGTTGCTGTGAGCACAGTGTAATTAGAATTCTTGGCACATAATAAACACTCAATACATGGTAGTTTAAAATAAAGGAAGAAATTAAAGGGGAAGCTGAGGAAGTACCTTTTATGAAAGAATTAGAATTATACCATCTAGCCCTCTGAGTAAAACTTATGGTTTCTTTGAAATGCCTACACAGCACTCACATATCCCTGAAGCTTTGGTAGGAAGATAAAAATCTTCAAGACTGTTCAAAACTCAGTCAAAATACAGGAAGTAACACATTTCCACCATCTGTCACTTAGGTACATTTTCAATGACTCAGACTCAAAGCCAAAAACATCCTATGCCGTTGCACGAGGTTGGAGGAGGCCCAGGCAGACCCTGAGGGAAACCAGAGGTTTGCTTGACATTTCACCACAGGTCTAGGATCACTGGTTATGTAGGGCATCTGATTTAGAAAGCTCATTCAGCCAACGAAGTGAGAGAATGAAAGTCTAGTCAAAATGCCCTCTCTCGTGGGGTTCCTGGAGATTCAAGGTCTGAACTTACCAGGACCCAGCAACACAAATTTAACAGTGGGGTCACAGAGAGTGGCACCAAACTAGGGAAGGGTCAAAAAGCTTCACTTCACAGGCCCTTCTTCCTTGGTTTAAAAAATACCAAGCTCATTGCCATCGAGTCAATTCTGACTCATAGCGACCCTACAGGGCAGAGTAGAACTGCGTCATAGGGTTTCCAAGGAGCAGTTGGTGGATTCGACCTGCCGACCTTTAAGTTAGCAGCCGAGCTCTTAACCACTGTGCCACCAGTGTTCCTCTTCCTTGGTAGCAGATCCAAATCATTTTCTTCCAGCATAAGACTGTTTTCCAAGAATTAAAACCTCTCTTCTTACATCCTTTTCTGTTCTCCTTTAAAGTAGAAAGAACTCTCTAACCTGCCTGCGTGCTACAGGGAGCTCCTGACGAACTTTGAGCTCCTTACTGTAGAATGGAATAATAGTAATTTACTTGTGCCAATTTACTTATTTTTTAATCTTATTCTGTATCACTACATATTTCCCCTGCGTGTGTTGGTGGTGGTGGTGGAGGCGGTGTTTCATCTTTGGACAAGAAAACTTTCACTAGTGTTAGCTTGTCTGCCTGGATTCAAACCTAATCTTGAAACCCTGCTACTATTTCCATTTCTTCTCTCAACTGTTCTCTGTTAACAATTTACACCTAAATGTTGTTTTATGGTTACAATAGAGAAATGGGCATGTTAAGTGTTGTGATGGGTCTTGCCAAGTCTAAAACAGTGATCTTGGCAGCGCAAAAAGCTAGGAGGACATTTATTTTGGCACTTCATATAGAAATTCATCATCCTCAAAGCTGATCTTTCCTGGATGTTAGTCTACGACCACTTAATGACGTTTAAAGAATATTTGGGGCTAGGAGAAGGCCAGCTCCCAATAACAAAGTATGACTATAAATGTACGAGTTTAACAGTTACAAACCTTAATAATGACAAGTTCGACTTCATGAGATTTAGGCTATCACAAGACTATTTGTAAGACTTAACGTTTAAAAATATCTTATGCAATGGAAGATTTAAAGATGTAGACCAATACTGTCCAATAAAGCTTTCTCTGATGATGGAAATGTTTTCTACCTGTGCTGTCCAGTACCAAAGCCACCAGCCACCTTAACTACTGAGCACTTACAACGTGGCCAGTGCAACTAAGGAGCTTAGTTTATTGTATTTAATTTTACTTAATTTAAATTTAAAATGAAAGCTATAAAATATTTTTTCCACTAAATACAACTTTACTGTTTTGGTAGTACTCCACTTCACTTGGAGCTCTGGTGGTGCAGTAATTAAGTGCCCAGCTACTAACAGAAAGGTCGGATGTTCAAACTTGCCAGCTCCTCCTCTGGAAAAAGAAGTAGCAATCTGTTCCTGGTAAGATTACAGCCTTGGAAACCCTATGGGACAATTCTACTCTGTCCTACAGGGTCGCTATAAGTTGGAATCAACATGACGGTAACAGGTTCAGTTTGGTTCAATTTCACTTTAACTGTTTAAAGTTTAGTGAATACATTGAACTGTGCTGGTATACACACTGGATTTTGAGGACTTAGTACAAAAAAAGAAGTAAAAATACTGTGATAATTTTTCACATTGATTACATGCTGAAATGATAATACTTTCTATACGTCGGGTTAAATAAAACATATTAGTAACATTAATTTCCCATTTCAATTTCATTTTTAATGTAGCTATCAGAAAATTTAAAATTACATATGCAGGTCATATTTGTGGCTCTCATTATATTTCTATTGGATGGCACCGATATAGAGTTTAAAGAGCATTTCCACCTATGGAGGGGCCCACAAATGTCTGAGACTGGATGTAAGACTGATGTAACCTCTTCTATAGAGATTACGGGTTATAAGTATTATAAAATGTTATCAGAAAGTACTTAGCAGGTCATTCAACCTTCCCAGGGTAGACGAAAATAGCATAGGTTCTTAATACCTAGCAAAATTTTTGAAATACTGGGCTTCCATTCATTTCCTCTGAGAGTTATTTTCTAGGCCTCAATGTATGCTCTTTGGTTTTGTTTTGTTTTGAATTCCAAGATTAATCTTATTTTATAAATCTGTAAAGGGCATAGAAGATATGAATAGGAGACTGCATCAGTGTGGGGATTTTTGGTGTTGTTTTAACAAAGACATGGCCACTGCGTGCAGTGAGACAGAAAGAACGAAATGGGAGTGTGTGTGCATCACCTCTGCACACATGTTCCTCTGATGACTTAACTGTAGGCAAAGATTTTACCTAAATGACTGGCTCCAGTCTTCTAAAAATAAGTGAAATGGCAGTTCATTCACTTTTGTATGCCAACTAGAGATGGCATCTGTATGCTGTTTAAAAACCAAAACCAAACCTACTGCCACTGAGTCAATTCCAACTCATAGCGACCCTACAGGACAGAGCAGAACTGCCCCATAGAGTTTCCAAAGCTGTAATCTTTACGGAAGCAGACTGCCACATCTTTTTCCTGCAGAGCAGTTAGTGGGTTCGAACCACCAACCTTTCAGTTAGCAGCCAAGCACTTAACCACTGGGTCACCAGGGCTACTTGTATGCTGTTTACTGATGGTCAAAATAACTCTCTTGGATTTTTCACGTCATCATGATGATTTGCTTTCTTTAAGCGGTCAAAAGAATTGGAGACTTTGAGAGGAGAAGACCGTGTCATCGTATTTATTTGCTAGCCTGAAAATCCTGAGGTTCTCAGGAATTAACTGACCGGAGTCCCTGGGTGGGTAAACGGTTAATGTGCTCAGCTGCTAACGGAAAGGTTCCTGGTTCAAGCCCACCCAGAGGTGACCCAGAAGAAAGGGCTGGCAATCTACTTCTGGAAAAATCAGCCATTGAAAACCCTATGGAGCACAGTTGTACTCACACACATGGAGTCACCAACAAGTCAGAACTGACTCAACATAAACTGACTCAACATAACCTGACCTAAGGCTAGCTACTGCTAGAGTCAAGACAGGGAGCTAGATCTCCCACCTCCTAGTCCATTGTCCTTTCCATCCTTCCGGATAAATACTGTCCAAAACTTACATGCCTAATTATGAATGCTCCATATTCATGGTGACTGGCTATCCTTCACGGAACAATGGTTATATAAAACTGCTCCCCAAATCACGCAGTTATCTCTAACGTGCCCTGTATTCTTACGAAACATCTCCCCAATATGGGGGTAAGCTGGAACTTTCAGAAGTTCTGCACAACTCAAAAGTCTAGCACTAATTATTTGCCACTGTCCTTTAGCAGATTCTGTTGGTCAGATGTATTTTAAGAAATTGTACTCCCCTGACATTTTATTTTCAGGTTATTTCTTTATAGAATTATATTAGTGCACTGTCATGAAATTCAAGGAACTTTAAAAGATATACCCAGATTTTTTCCTGAAACCACATGGATTTGGGGGGATATATATAATGTTTATTTAATATACACTTATATTTCTTATTAATATTAAGCACATATTAACATTAATGTATACAGGAAGTAACCAGGTTATGAATGAGATCCGTTCCTAAGTCTGTCCTTAAGTCAAATTTGTAGGTAAGTCAGAACAGGTACATACGGTTCTTATTTTGCTCCTAGACCAGGGAGGGGTGATGACAAGGACGCTCCCCCAAAGCCAACAGAAAGAAAGCCTTCCCCTGGAGTTGGCGCCCTGAATTCGGACTTCTAGCCTCCTAGACTGTGAGAGAATAAACTTCTGTTCGTTAAAGCCATCCACTTGCGGTATTTCTGTTACAGCAGCACTAGATTACTAAGACAAACAGGCTTTATGACAGTTCATCCTTAAGTACGAGTTGTCCGTAAGTCAAATGTTCATAACCCGGGGACTGCCTGTATTTTAAATATGTAAGAATATTTACATTTTTCCTTTTTTTTCAGAGCACAGAGGATAAATAATTTAAGCAGTTCTGCTGTTTAATCTATTTTTAATTTGTATTGGTTCAATCATCACAGGTTAGCTCTATAACAAACACGATCATTTTCTGAGTCTAGTGTTTTCCACAGAGAATCCTATTTGACCCCATTTTCATGCTGATGTTGCATTCCAGAAGTTTTTGGTCCCTTTGTTCTAACTGCTACAACAGCTGTAAATTATATGCTGACCCAGCATTACGGACCCAGAGGTTCACTTATACATCAAGATAAAGCCTAGTGGTGCCTCACTCATTGTTCAGAAGATTAGCATCAATGAGACACCATGCTGTGGTGGTGCTCGGGTTTTTAAATTCCGAAATGTGGTCATGACAGTGAGGTTTTACTCTGAAACAATTATTGATTCTCCTAATTTCACAGATTGTTTCCCTTCTACTTCCCTTTCTTCATAACATGGCGTGATGGTGTGGGTGGGGGAGCTGGGTGCGGTCTACCTTCATTTCCTTATTATTAACAGAGGCCTCTTGGTCGACATTCCACCTAGAAATCAGCAGGTTTCAGGACCCATAAGGGCATACTCATTTCAGTTTCTCTCAGCAGGCTCCTCTGCACCATTGTCTGACTCCACTCTTCTGCCTTCAGCTGTCGGCTCAAGACGCGGGCTACAAAAGGCTTTTCTGCTGTCTTTCTATTCCCTGTGATCTTAGTTTCTAGAGTGATATTCAAATAATTATGCTCTCATTCAACTGTGCATTTAATGCTTCAGCTGAACAATCCCACGCTGGCAGTGACTTGAGTTTTCATGAACAACGTGTGTGGGAGGAAGATAATGACTAGCATCTTCTGAGCACCTGTTCTCTGTGCCAGACACAATGCACAAACCCACTTGTTGAATACTCGCAACACTCAGGTGACTTAGAGGAGGAAACTGAGGGTCAGAGAGGTGAACTGACTTCCCTAAAGCTCAGAGAGCTAGGGAGGAATGGGGCCAGAATTCAAACCCAGCACACATTCCAAAGCCCAATTTCCTTTTTTTTTTTTTTCTCTTTAATCAGTCCATAAGCATTTATAAGTTCTATCCATTTCTTGGTAATTCCTAAATGCGGCATAATGTTATTCATTCTGTTTTCTAAAACACAGCAATGTTATCATGCTTCTTCATATTTAATTCTCCTTTTTCTTGATGAAACAATTTCTCTGCTATGAGTGGCAAACACATTCAGGGGTTTGGCTCTGACAAATATTCAGCTTTGTCAATCTTTCACAGATAGGGTTAAAACACATATATTGTTGAAAGATTTATTATCTCCAACTCTTATTACAAATAAGAATGATAAAAATATGAGAACTACTGTTTATGTAAAACCCTGAAATGAAAGATATAGAAATGAAGATATAATTTAAACAATTCTGAACTTGAGGAAATCTATAATTCTTATAAATTATAATTCTTACCTTCAACTTTTTAAGGTAAAATACTGTATAATTTAAATTGTATATATTGTAAAGGGAGGGATGAAGAGAGGCAAAGGGAGTATTACTCATGAAGTTAGGTCAGTGGCCAGAAAGGAAAGCTTATCTTCAACTATTTTCATTCCTACAGGTCATCTGTTATAACAAAAAATTATCGGGGTACAAGTGGTCTTTAGCTATCAAAAGCCATTGCCTACTTTAAATTAGAAAAAATAAAATAAAAAACTAAAGCTCCAAGCTTGATGTGCTTACAAACTATAATTGGGGTAGAGTTATTAAAAAAAAAAAGATGAAAAGAATGGACAATCCAAGTCCCTCTCTTACAATATATAAAAATAGATGCAGGTCATTATATTTTTTACAGCCCATGCTCAAGATTTTTAAAGCCAATTCGATTACTCTATGGTTCATAAGCAGTAAAACTAAATCCTCACCTTAGGAAAAATATATATATATTCAATCCAAAAATATTTGCAGAATTTGAAATCTCTATCAATAGGGAAATGGTTAGGTGAATTATGGTACATCAACTCAATGGACTAAAATGATAACTGTTAAGTGAAGGGACAAAAGGACATAAAATTCTATATTTTCTCTGACTATAACTAATATAAAATATTTATTTAAATGGGCAAAGACTGAAAGATCATATGTATAATGATATCAGTTCCATCACGGTGCTGATGATAGAGTGATCTTTCCTTCTTTAAAAAAAAAAAACTCTATTATAATCATCGTCGCTTTTTTAGAGTGGGGTTGCAATATATGTTAATTACACAGCTATAGTATCATCTAGTCAATGCTGTCCATCAGAAATATAATCCAAGCCACATAAGGAATTTTAAATTTTTTTGGAGCCACATTAAAAAACAGCAAAAAGAAGGTGAAATTAATTTTAATGTATTTTATTTTATCCAATATGCTGAAAATATTAACATTTTGACATGTGATCAATATAAAAAACTACTGAGATATTTTACTTCTTCTAGTGTACAAAGTCTTAGAAATCTCAATTTGCACTAGCCACATTTCAAGTGCTCAGTAGCCATGTATGGCTAGTTGCCATCATACTAGATAGCACAGATCTAGATCATCCGGACTCCTCCTCCAAAAAAGATGTCACGATGTTAAGGGAAAAAAAAGTAGGAGTTTGGGACATAAATTATACAGGCAACCTTTCTGAACAGACGAAATCACCATGATAACTGGGCAGCCCTCTGCATGCAGAGACAGGCAGCAATTTTATGTCTGTGACATGCTCTATGGAGCCAAAGGAAAAGACCTCATCATCTGATTACCTTGTGTAGTTCTCTTTGTATCCAGAAATATCATCATTTGGAGATCGCAGTCTTCGTTGAGATGGTGCCTCCAGATGCCAATAGTTGATGCGGTTTAGGAACATTTTTGCCAGCTCAACTATTGTTTGTCTTTCTTTTGATGGTAGGTGACTAAATTTGTACTGTACAAAGTTATTCACACCCTTGAAAGGAGGGAAGGCAATTTATTTATGCAGCCATACAATCATACTAGTTCTGAACACCCACATAGCCATTACCATTGGTGATTATTAGCAAAAGGACAGACATTTCTCTCTTCCTAAAAATCTCTTCCCTAAAAGAAAACAGCAATGCCCAGACGGAATCTTCCCTAAAATCACAGTGAATGAAAAGTGACAAGACTGAGAAGCTGTGAGCTGAGATTCTATGCCCACTACAAACCTGGAGTGTTAAAGAGAAAATCAAAACTACGGACTGAAAAGGTCAAAACCTCTTCAACAATAAAATACGACTGTTCAGCAGAATAATTCTTGCTTGATGCACTGTCAGCACAGGCGCACACATATAATGCGGTTTTGGGACAAATATTATGTTTTTACATTACCAAAAATTTTAATCAAAAGGCTGCTCACATGGATTCTACTAAACCACAACTCTACAATTTAAATCCTTTACTATTAACTCTTTCAGTTTCACCATTTTGTTAAAATACAATTATGCATTCTGAATTTTAAAGTAAATCCACTTTACAAAACAATTTTTTTTGTTTTTACTCAATATTATGTGCTTTTAAAAGAAGCTATGGATTAATTCAATCTTTCTGCAGAACACACATCTCAGCTAATCTCACATAAAAGAATAATGGCTATTTAACAGAATTTGGAAGCAAAATTAAGATTTATTTTACTGAAAACTCACTGATAAAAATACGTTTATCTATCACTGTAACGGCTCAGGTATTGTGCGTCCAATAGTCATTCTCAGTCAAGAATATCTGAGGTTGATTTAGACATACAACGACAGGCTACAAAGCGACACTGATAAGACAAACTCACAACATTCAACAGAAAGTCTACACGTTTAGGCAGATTCCCTGAGTTAAACAGATTCTTTCCTGGAATCATAATACAGTTTGAAGTCAATTTCTGAGTATAAAATTTCATTTTTTGTTTTGGGATTTTTGTTGTTTTGTTTTTTTTTGCTTGACTTACAATGTTTCTCACATTGCCACTGATGTCCCTCACTTCAGTAGGCTTTTTCAGATGGTGCCAAACAAAAGGACAAAGTCTTTCTTTTAAAACATCAGCACAAAAAAAAGCACGTGTCTTATGTTCCTACCAACTAATGTTCTACGTAATTTTTTCTTCCCCAAATGCACAGTGAATTCTGGGTATACGGCAACCTTAAAAAACAACAGCTACATCATTTCTTAAGTTAGGTATTCACATCTGATCCAAAGGGTCCAAGACAATTTCTACAGATCTGATGACTATCTCTAGGCTGAGTATGGAGGATGGAAGGAAGGTGTAGATAGAGATGTGGAAGGATGATTAGAAGGTTTGTTCAGCCTTAAGGCAAGTTTTTACCTGTTCAATACTAGGTTTTTCAAATGGGGGTTTCTTCTCCAAAGAACCTTCAACCACAGGTTTTCCTCTTTGTAAAATAGACTTTCTCAAGAGCTGCAAAGAAATCATAGAGGGATAAAAATCAATAGCAGCTCGCTCTGTGATACACACACACATACACATAGAGCCTTTAAGGGAAGATACTACATTCTATTTATCTTAACTACAAGTAAACAAATCCTTAAATTAATAAAATGGTGGACTGCCAGGTAACCCATGTTTGCCTTCACACCCATGAGGAACTGGACACTTTTCATGTTCTGGGCAGCCTAGACCACCCAGGAGTGGTCTGGACATCTCTATCCTACTTACTTCCCCCTCCTCCCTCTTCTGTTTCTGGCTTCTCACTGACCCAGAGGCGTGGTGTACAACCTCGCACACTGCACATTCCCATCTAGGGCAGTACTGAAGCTCTTGGGGGTCTTACTTAAACCCCTGAAAAGCCGAGGTCCATTCTGCAGAAATGAGGGGAGGGGAGGGGCTGCCTATGGCAGCTGTAAGTCATATCCATAATCTAGGGCCAGGATCGCTGGGAAGGAATTCAGTAGGGCTCTCAATTGGCAACTTTCACTGCTGTGGTCTTTTTTTCATTTCCTCTCCATCAGTAGAATGCAGGCCAAGTGTTCCGGTATCTCAATGCCCACAATACAGAAACGCTGCTCTTAATTCCTGCCACTGGAATTTAAATCCCCCAAAATGCAAGTATCAGAGAGAAAGGGAAGCATGGAATCACTTACCAACACATAAGTTAAAGATAATTTGATATTCAAATTATTTACCTTCAACTTTTGCTTGAATCTTCTGTAACATGTGGGCCAGGTATGATATGGCCATGCATTAATTTTAGTTACATCTCCACCTACTGCCTTTTCAACAGAAACTAAGAAATGTGAACCATTATATCAGGCAATAATTGAAATGGATGAACTTTCAAAGTTGAAGATGACCATGTGTCACAACTGAGCTGTGTCTTACAAGGACCTCAAGTCCTTCTAACTTGTTGCTGTCAAGTCGATTCTAACTCATAGTGACCCTACAGGACAGAGTAGAAGTGCCTCATAGGGTTTCCAAGGAGCAGTTGGTAGATTCGAACTGCAGAGCTTTTGGTTAGCAGCCGAGCTCTTACCCACTGTGCCACCAGCGCCCCTAACCCCTTCTACAGGTGGCATACAAATGATTAGCATTGGAGCATTGGTTGACCCTACAATGTATTATGTTCATCTTTACAAAACTAAATTTGCTACAAAGATATGTCATTGAATGTGTTTCTAAAGATATATAAAGATTGGTTATAAACTTTAAATATAAATATTTCTGGTTGCTTACTTTTTTCCCTGTTAAAATAAGACCATGTAGGAACTCGGCCCATCGTATGTTTTAACTGATGGATTGGGGAGATGTTGAACCTCAATTTTTTCATCTATGAAATGACAGAGTTGGGAAAAGTGGGCATATAAAAAAAGTTAATAATAGCAGTAGGCATTTGCATCCTTACTTTGTCAGGTACTCTCTTCTGAACCTCATTTTCCTCATCTACAAAATGATGAAACTCGGAGAAGTGGGCATATAAAATTTTTTTTAAATAATGGCAGTAAGCATACTAGGCACTCTTTGTAGCTGTTTACATGTATTATCTCATTTACTAGGGTCGCTATTGGAATCAACTCGACAGCAACGGGTTTGGTTTTTTGGTTTGGAAATACTTTTTGAGGAAGTTATTATTGTCTGCATTTACACATGAGAAAACCAAGGCACAACACCTTGACTAGGATCATATTTACTAAGTGATGGAGCCCTGGTGGCACAGTGGTTAAGAGCTTGGCTGCTAACCAAGAGGTTGGCAGTTTGAATCCACCAGCTGCTTCTTGGAAATCCTATGGGGCAGTTCTACTCTGTCCTATGATCATGAGTCAGAATCGATTCGACCACCATGGGTTTTGGTTTTTTTTAGTTAGGCTCCAGAGCCACATTTGTAAGCACTAGGATATACCTCAAGGTTCCTGGGTGGTGCAAGTGATTTGTGTTTGACCGCTAACCTAAAGGTTGGTGGTGTGAACCTACCCAGTGGTAGCACGGAAGAAAAGGCCTAGTGATCTACTTCCGTTAAGATCACATCCAAGAAAACCCTAAGGAGCAGTTCTCGTAACACACGGAGTTGCCATGAGTCAGAGTCAACTTGACAGCAGCTAAGAACAGCAGAATATACCTCAGCTTTAAGAAACTGTTCTCTGCTGAGTTTATTTTCAACATACAAGGCTGAAGTTTTTTTTTAAATGTTACTAAAATTTATAACAAAATTTAATTATTGAGAAATATGAGGCACAGGAGCCGCCTTTCAAAAGCTAAGGAACAGATGATTTATAAGTCATTTACCAAAGAATAATCTTTTGTGGGGAGGGAGGGATAATGTTAAATATTTGGGATTTTCTTTCCACAAGCAAATCTATTTGCACTGATATTTTAATGATGAGGGAGGAAGGAAAGAGAGAAACTGTGCTTCAAAGCAGAGTGGTGCTTTCTGGCCTGCTTGGTTGGTTATAAACAGACAGGGTAGAAATCTTGACACCACCTTCACTTCCAGCAGGGCGGTGCAGAGAACTGCCAAGGAGCTTAGTTACAAGACAAATAATAGCTGCAGTCATGCAGATGTTGATCTTCTTTAAGATCTTTTTCCAAAGAAACTCTAAACAGTATGAACTAGCCAGCGTTCAATCTGGATGACTCCGGCCTCAAGGCCATGTCAACAAGTTGTCACCTGGACTGTATAGTACATCCTAGTGGTGGTGGAGAATTCAGTTGTTAGTTATCATTCTCTGTGTGTGTGTCTTTCTCTCTGTCTTGCTCTGTCTCTGTCTGTCTATCTCTTTCATTAACCTTTTAATAGTTGATAACCCCATGACACAAAATTTTAAACTATAAATCTCCCTCCCACTCCTCTCCCCTATCCACTCTGAAACCCCCATTAATGCAATAAAAGACAAAAGTTAATAAAAGGGGAGAAGGGAAAATTATCCATCAAAAAATTCTGATTAAAAAATAAAGCTATAGGAATTGGGTGCAAAACTCTACACTGAGATTCCCAGTCGCCACGGCAAAAGAGAAAACTCAATGGAAAAACTTAACCACTTTTGACATATAAAATGAGTCACAGTGCCCATTATAAGAGGAAAACGCTTCCTTGTCTTTAAGCTCTGAGTGGAATTTTGTTTTTAAGGTCTTTTAAGAGTTACACTGTACAACTTAGTAAGCAATGCCCTCGATAATGGGTTTTTTTTTTTTTTTAAATTCTACACATGACTTATTCCTTCTGGCCACCTCCTTTATGAATGCATATTTTAGCAACCTAGGGTATTTCTATGTATTCCCACCACCAGTCCCCCTCCCACATCTGTTGGTCCTGACTGTAATGGGAAGCCTGGGGACACATACATTGGTGGGAAGGGAATGGACGTGGATGCAAACGGAGCCGAAGTGGAACCACGAAGATGCAGCTATGGGAAGCAGTAAGTAATAATTGGTTACTACTGTCAACATGACACAGAAAACCATAGGCAAGATACCTGAACAAATTTGGGAAGTCATTTCTCGTCCTGTTGAAGTATAAAAGACAAGGCCTTAGTGCTACCCTTCCACTTGTATCTCCTCCCGCACTCTTCCCATTGCTCACTGGGCTCTGCCACACTGGCCTGCCTGCTGTTTCTACATTCCCATCAAGCTCAAGCAGGTGCACAACCTAGCTGCTTGTCGTACCCTCTGCCTGGAAGGCTGTCTCCCCAGCCCTTTTTATGATGGCTCCTATAACCAACTTAGGTTTCTTCTCATCTAAAATCAGCTCATAGAGGCCTTTCCTAGCTGCCCTTCCTCCTCAGTGTGTCCTCCCACCTACCACCACCCCTTCCACTCTCACTCCACTTTACCCTATATTATGGATTGAATTGTGTTCCACAAAATACGTGTTGTAAATCCTAACCTCTATGCCTGTGGTTATAATCCCATTGTGGGGTGAGTTGTCTTTGTTATGTTAATGAGGCAGGATTAGTGTAGGGTGTGTCTTAAGTCAATCTCCTTTGAGATATAAAAGAGATTCAACAAGTAAGCAAGCAGAGATAGGGGGAGAGATGCTAACCACTTGAAGATCACCCAGAAGCAGAAGCTCAAAGAGACAAGTACTTTCCCCCAGAGCCGACAGAGAAAGAAAGCCTTCTCATAGAGCTGGCACCCTGAATTCGGACATCTAGCCTCCTAATCAATGAGAAAATAAATTTCTGTTTGTTAAAGCCACCCACTTGTGGTATTTCTGTTATAGCAGAACTAGGTAACTAAGACACCCTACTTTGTTTTTCTTGACCACACTTATTAGCACCTACAAATATATTATTTACTTGTTGATTTTCTGTCTCTTCTACTGAAAGGTAAACTCCACAAGGGCAAGGACTTTGTTTTGTCCACTACTCCACTATCCCTAGGAGCTCTGGTGGCACAGTGATTAAGAGCTCAGCTGCTAACCAAAAGGTCAGCAGTTCGAATCCACCAGCCACTCCTTGGAAACCCTACGAAGCAGCTGTACTCTGTCCTATAGGTCGCTATGAGTCAGAATCAAGTCGATAGCAACAAATTTTAGCCACTATCACTGCTGCCTACATTACTGCTACTCATGGAGCAGGTGTGCAATAAATACATGAATACTGGATGGATGACTGGACAGGTAAGTGAGTACATGCAAAGAGAGATATTCAACTTTGTGTACAAGTATGAAGGCTCTCATGGAAAATGAGTGTTTAAATTATAGTGGGTCACTTTACAGAATCCTTCATGAAGAAACACATGCTTCAGCAAAGCCTGAGGGCAAAATATATCACAGGCTGGGAGCTTGGCATAGGAAGACGAAACACATTTGAACAATGAAAAGAAAGAAGAAAGCCTTTTAAAATCTCACCTTGAAAAGGTAGAAATAAACTTGTTTGGTATCTGCATCTTCTTCCTTGTGGACACAGGTAAAGAGATATTCCACATCCAATACTATTCCCAGGAGTCTGTTCATTTCTTCCTCTGACACATTCTCCAGGTGGGAAACATGAGCAGCTTGAGACAAAGATCAAAGGAACATATGTAAGAAGTTAGTTGGAAATTATGAACATTCTCCATTTTAAAATACAATGTTCTCATAAATCCATTAAGCCCCATTGTAAAAAGGAGGAAGAGGAAGTTTCTCAGTCCCTGTAAGATCAAAGTCTTCTCATAAAATCTACTTATAATTAAGAAACTGCCACATTGTTGAGCCTTATATTGCCGGTGATGGTTAAGATTGTGTGTCAACTTGACTGGGCCATGATTTTCAGGGTTTATATGTGATCACTTCTGTGATTGACTATGCTGTGAGTAGCCAATCAGATGAAAGGGAGTTTCCTTGGGGGCGTGGCCTACAGCTGAATATAAGCAGACGTTCTGGCTTTTTGCTCACTCTGGATCCTGCAGCTGCCTCCTGTCATCTCATCTCTGGTTCTTAGGACTTGAGCTGTCGGCTTATCTGCTGAACTTGGGATTCGTCGATCTTCATAGCCTGTGAGCAGAGCCCTGCTCTCTGACCTGCTGATCTTGGGTTCACCAGCCCCTGCAGCTACGCGAATCAGGAGAAACCTTGTGGTTTTGCCTGCCAATCTTGGAATTCGTCAACCTTCACAGCCTGTGATTGGGAGCCCTGCTCTCTGACCTGCCAATCTTGGGCTTACCAGCTTCTGTGGCTGCATGAATCGGGAGATGCCTCTATCCTGATCCACGGACTTGGGATGTTCCAGCCTCTACAACTGCATGAGCTGTTTCAATATAAATCTCTCTATATAGATATTTATATGTTTTACTGGTTTTGCTTCTCTAGAGAACGCAGCCTAAGACACTCCCGATCCAACACCAAAAACAGGCCAGCAGCTAACGTATTCCAATAATGTATATTTAAGAGCAGGACCTGGTGGCATCAAGTCTGGTCATGATAATGTTAAGTTCTTATATGTGTCTATATAAGCAAATTCTCTACCATGCTTAAGGTTCTGTGATCCTAGAGATGGATGCAGGACTTGTGGGGTCTGTGGTTCAGTAGAACAAAACACGAAGCTCCCTGAAGGTTTAGTCCTGTAAACAGGTCAGTCTGCCAAAAATATTATATTAATGTAAAGACTAAAGGCTCTTGCCCTCAGCCTTTCTCACTGAAATATACAAAACCTCACTGTCTCTGGAGCAAAGTTTAAATGGCTATTTTAGCTTGAGATTTAAGGTCCTCCACAGTCAAGCCCCAAACCCACTTTTCCTCCCTTTGTTATGACATTTTAATATAGTTTAAATGCCCTAACCACAGACCTTCTCCTGCCCCCAAAACCCATTATCTCTCCCATCCAAATCAAATCTATTTTTCAAGGTTATCATATTTAATCCTCAGACAATCCCATGAAGTAGGTACAGGTAGTCCCCAATTTATGACGTATTTGAGTTACAACGAAACGCACCTATAACCGCCTGTTTTGTTTTTACATCTTATTGTTAATAATATGTACTACATGCAACGTTAAAATACATCTGTAAGTTTATACGTAATGTTTCCAACCCCAAAAGACAAATAAAGATTGGATTTCTAAAGATACTGATAATAAAAGGCAATAATAATGAAAAAAAAAAAAAGAGGTATTCTACTTACGTCAGAACTGACTTACAATGAATGGAGTCATAGGGAACAGAACCCCGATGTAAATTAGGGACTACTGTATTAGTAATCCCATTCTATAGGTAAAGAAACAGGCTAAGAAAGACTGAATACTGTTTCATCAAATATCACTCAGCCAACAAGGCAGAGCTAGGACCTGAAAGTTAAGAATATCTGACCCAAATCTTAAAGTACCCACAAACTTTAAAGCAATTGATATATTTTTGTTGATGAACTGATTGATTTCAAGTCACTTCTCAGTTGAAAAAGTCTCTCTATCCATTAATCACCCATTAGCCCAGGAGCTCCTCTGGGCAGGGATCACGTCTTTAACTTTCTGTATTCAAAGCACCTGTCACTATGTTTGCGATATAATGGGAACCAGCACTTTAAGACCTGATGATCTGCTCCCGTAAAGATTACAGCCTAGAAAACTCTAAGGGGAAGTTCTACTCTGTCACATGGGGTCACTATGAGTCAAAATCAATTCAACAGCACCTACCAACAACAACAGCTTCAAGAACAATCCTCTTACAATGGAGAACAGAATTTCAAATTCTCATGGAATCCAGATTTTCTGAAGCCATTGAGGCTGGATGAACTCCCAAAACTATTGCCCTGCAATAATCTTTAAACCTTAAACTAAAAATATCCCCTGAACACTTGTTAAAGCCAAGCAATAGCTAAGCCTAACTACTAAAAAATGTCTGTCTTGAGCATTATGCTCTTTTAAGATCTATCTATAGGGGATCAAAGCAACAACAGCAACTTGAAAGATTAGATAGGAACCTTAGGGAGGAGTGATTTTATGTTAATGGGCAAGGAACAACTCTCAGAAAAAGAGGGTGAGAATGGTTGCACAACTCAGAATGTAATCAACGCCACTTAATTGTACATGTAGAAACTGTTGGTGTGTGTTTTGCTGTGTGTATTCTCAACAACAAAAAATAAATTAAAAAAAAAAAGATCAATCCTCTTGTGTGTAGCTCTTGGAAGGCCAGCTTAGAAATGCTTGGACACAGACATGCTTGAGATGATTTTTAAAGAAAGAATAAAATATGTAGAATGATAGACTTTTCCTTGCCTCTTTAAAGGGAGATGCAACTCAAGTTTATTGACGAGATCTACTAGGTGCTGGGCACGGGCCTGTCTATCCAGAGATCATGGTGCTCTTGTCATTGTCAATCAGAAGCCTAGGGCAGAGGATGCGACCATCGCCCAGTCCACACCCACTCCCCTACTGTTTCAGGGCACATCTCCCAACTTCCAACTGCCAACAGCTCCTCTTTGTCACCTAAGGGCTTTTTCTGCCACTGTAACCTGTTCCAGCACTCACACACTCCCTGAGAGCAATCTTCATCCTACTACCAAAGAAGTTAGTATATAAATACCCCAGCTCCCACCCCTCTCAGGTGGAATAACTCCGTGGTGCATGGTCTACACTGGCTCCCGATTTGTCCCCGCAGGAGGAAGCAGCAGTTTCTCATAGTGGGAGCTGGTTTAGCAATTCACCTTTTATTGGCCGCCTTTTTCTCACTGTCTCCTTTTCCCACTCCCCTACCTTCATCCCAAATAAACTACTTGCACTCAAATCTTTGTCTCATGGTCAGTTTCTGGTGGAACTTATACTAAGCTATCTGATCCATGGCATTTTCAGGGAGAGTTAAGACGGCTAAATACCAAGGAGGTAGGATTTCCAAATGTCCTGGAGGAAGTCAGATTAAACGGGGAACATTAGAGGGGCAGACACCATTCACCTTTCGTTCCTTTCTAATGCACAAAAGTAATGGAAAAGCTGAGTTACAGCCAAGAAGATGAGCCACTGGAAGTGTGCATGCACATGTACACACCTATGACATGCACGTGTGTGCACACCAATAGTGCACTTTGTGAAAGGTCAGAGTGCTGGAAGGAATCTTGGTATTCTGTCTGCCTTTAGCAGTGCTGAATAAATCTAGCAGATGAATCAAAACTTGGAAACACTGCATTATTACATTATCAAATGAAATAACTGACTAACTTGTTTCTAAGAACAGAAGTGATTTACATCATTGAAAAGTTACAGATATACATGTGTGTGTGTAAATGCAAAAAAATAATGTTCAGATCTATTACTTTATGCTCAAGGTACCCAAAATGAGACTTCATTTTAGGTAGAACACTTGCTGGGTCATTTTATTCTTAAGACTCTGCCAAATTTTCCTTGAAGTCAGTCTGAACACTTTGGAAGACAGGCCTCATTCTGTAGACAACTAAGTCAAATGTTTTTATGTCAGTAATTTACAGAAATAATTTTAGGAAAGGCTATTTTTGCCTTGTAAAGTTATCACCCCTTCCAATGATAAACTCCAAAAGCAATCAGTATGCAATATGATATAAACTCCTTCAGCTTGTCCATAAAATCAAATAGTCCAGCTGCAGTGCTTACATAAAGTGGTTTAACTCCTGGAAGTAAATGCCATAATTTATTTATTTTATTCTGTGTACAGGGTTTAATTCATTAACTTAGTTGCACATAAAAGTTTACCATGATTTATTTTTGAAACCCGTGTTTTTTTTTTTTAAGCCACAAAACACTTTCCCCACATGAATTCTTAATCCGAATTAGAAAGAATTGCTGTGGTTGAAGCAGAAGTGGAAGGCTAGGGGCTCCACCATTTGGAACCACTTCTGAAGGGCAGAGTACATAAAAATCAAAATGCCTAGCAAGTAAGACCTGAGGATGTTTGCTTCCCTGACTTTGCCCACAATGAAATTCATTCTCTCTCCTCAATGCTCTGTGGGTAACCCAAAATAAAAAGGAATAAGGTCATCCTAGAGCTGCAAAGAAAAAAAGGGTCTGGACCAGTTGCTATGAAAAAGAAGATTCCTTATAATAAGACAGACAAGGACAGTTATGACTACACTGGACAAATACTTAGGAGTCTCTGGGTGGTACAACTGGTTAATGCACTCGGCTGCTAACTGAATGATAGGAGGTTCAAGTTAGAAGAAAGGCCTGGTGATCTACTTCTGAAAAATCAGCCACTGAAAACCCTACAGAGCACAGTTCTAGCCTAACACACTGAGTCAGAGTCGACTCAAAGGGAACTGGTTTTTACATAAACACTTAGTCATTTAGACTTGCCTACTTGTCTCCAATGTGTTTCAAAAAGCCACCCTTTTGGCCAAGACTCCTTTCTCCAGTCCTCATCCAACTCAGTCTCTGTGCCTCTAACTCTCAACTTCTTCTCTCACCAAATCCACATCACCAGCTAACCTTCCTTTCAAGCTCCAATCTTTCCTACACACCCCCTTACATTCTCCACATCCCAGCAACACAGGTGTACCACCATCACGGAAAACTGGACTCTGAGACTGAACTCCCCACGGCTTCCCTCAAAATGCTGCTTCCCCCTTGCAAGCCTTGTTTCTACCAAGGACCCCATCATTCATTCCTCCCTTGGCCTTTTTCTTATCTCCCATGTCCTATCAACCACCAGATTCATCTGTGCTTCCTTACCCTCTCCCAGAGTCATCGTTTCTTCCCATTCCTACCTTCATGGCCATTGTGACCACAAGCCTACAGTACTGAAATAGTCCTCAGACTATTGTCTCTGCAGGCAAAAATAGTCTTTCCTCTACCAAATCCATAAATTGCTCCTCTTTGGGGTTGCTGCCCAGAACTAGACCTTGTTTAACTTACTCCTGTAGTTACTCAGGATCCCACCATCAACCCCAACCCACGCTAACAGCCACGTGTACCTCACTTGTAACTGCAAAGCTAAACAATTTACTATGCTGATAATCAACTCACACTAAACCAAAAAGGATCACTCATTATTCTAGGAAACTTTTTTCTTAATATTTTATAAGGAAGCCTTTTTTAAGCAAATAGGGTAACTTCAATTAACTAACAGCATGTTTTCTTAAAGAGATGTTGTTGTTAGGTGCAGTCAGGTCGATTCCAACTCATAGCAAACCCATGTGACAGAATACAACTTTTCTTGGTTTTCTTGGTTGTAATCTTTACCAGAGCAGATCACCAGGTCTTTCTCCCACAGAGCCGCTGGGTGGACTTGAACTGCCAACCTATCTGTTAGCAGGGCAGCAATTAAATCATTTGCACCACCAGGGTTCCTTAAAGAGATATGCCTCTATTAATTTACACTACCAGCAATTTGTGAGAATACAATTTAAAAAAAAAATCTGTGAACTCCAATGCATAAATCTACAGCAGTTTACCTGCCACAGAACTCATGATACTAAGTCGTTGCTGTTTAAAGCTTTGGCATCCCGTTGTCATCATCAATTCTGATTCATACCAACCCTGTAAGATACAGTAGAACTGCCCATAGGGTTTCCAAGGCTGTGATCTTTACGGAAGGAGGCTGCCACATGCTTCTCCTGCAGAGTGGCTCATGGGCTTGAACCGCTGACCTTTAGGTTAACAGCTGAGCACTTAACCATTGAGCCACTAGGGATCCTTAAAGCTTTGAGCAGTGGTTAAAGTGCTCGGCTGCTAACAAAAAGGTCAGTGGTTCCAAACCACTAGCCGATCCACGGGAGAAAGATGTGGCCATCAGCTTCCATATAGATTTACAGCCTTTGAAACCCTGTGGGGCAGTTCTACTCTGTCCTGTAGGGTCACTAGGAGTTGGAATCAACTCTACGGCAATGGGTTTCATTTCTTTTTTTATACGCTCCCTAATTTATCCCCCTCAATAACATTTAATCAATGTATGCTACATCAGTTGTGTGAGAAATACCCTTTTCCCCACTCTTGTCTACAGTGGAGTCATTCTTAGCAATTTAATCAATCTTTTGACAATTAATGAGGGGCACCCCACTGTTTTGATTTGCATTCACTGAAATACCCTGGAAGTTGTTGGCTTCATGTTACTGGCCATTTGTATTCATTCTTTTGTGTACTACCTATTCATGTCCTTTGCCTCCTTTTGTAGGATGTTGGTCTTTTTCTTACTGCCTTGAAAAGCTTTATGTACTAACCTTTAGTCTGTCATATTCATTGCAAACACTCATGGATTTTGTTGGGACTTCTGTTTGGTTGGTTTGATTTGGTTGTATAGAACTTTTAAATTTTTTATAAAGTCAAATCTACATTTGGCATTTCTTTAAGGTCATGCTTGCAAAGGTCTTTCCTACAACCAAAAGATGACAAAAGGTATTTTCCCCCACTCTTTAATGGGTTTGTTTTTAGAATTTAAAACATTCCCCCACAAAAATGCCAATGTCATATAAGACAAAAATAAACTGAGGAACTGTTCCAGGTTAAAGGAGACTGAAGAGACATGACAACTAAATACGTATATGATTCTAGACTAGACTTTCAGTGGGAAGGAAAATATGCTCTAAAGGACATTTTTGGGTCAACTAATTAAATTGGAATATAAATGGTAGATTAAATTATTGCATTAGTGTTAAATTTATGGAAGTTGATAACTAAACTGAAGTTACGTAAGACTATTCTTATTTTAGGAAACACACACTGAAGTAATTAGGGTAAAGGGCCATGATGTATATGCAACTCGCTCTCATATGGTTTTGAAAATATATATATATATACATATATATGTAAATGAAAAGGCAAATGGGGTGAAATGTTACCAAGAGATAAATCTGAATAAAGGATATATGGGATTTTCTTTCTTACTATTCTTGTGATTTTTCTGTCAGTTTGAAATTATTTCCAAACGAAGTTTTAAGAATCTTTTCCCTGTCTGGAATTTGCTAATCAAGTGTAAAGGACCCTGCTCATATGTCAAGTAGCCCTCCAAGAGACAGTTAGAAAGCATTGACATAATCACCCAAGACTGGCCAACCCCTCCTAGAGGGTCACGATGAGTCGGAATCCACAGAAACGAGTTCTGGTCTTTCTGACTTAGGCAAAAGCTCATTCCTCCTGGTCGGCCTCAGTTGCCCCCCTCCCCATGGTGACCGCTGTGTGTGGAGGGCAGGGGGAGGAAGCAGGAATGTGGGAGTCCCAGGCCTAGGGGAGGATCTGCTTCCTTTACATTCCTCCAGGAGGGTGTCCCTTGACACCTCTCAGTGCTGTGTCAGACTTGCAAATACCCAGGGTGCCAGAGCAACTTGCCAAACGCCTGCTGCTAAGAATCCCAGTGCAGCTGTTGCCTTCATGGGAACAGGAAGCGCCCGGTCACTGTGTGCCGTGAACCTCACCAAGCTCTGGCTCGGATGTATCACTGCCTGCCCTCGCAGGCCCTATCACTACGAGCAGGCAGTCGCTGAGCAGGCAGCTAACATGTCTCTGCTCTTCTGCACTGGAAAACAAACAGCCCAGGGTACGCAGGATTCGTAGGCTGCTCAAGCACATTTTGTGTTCATGGGAACTGGAGGTCAAGACTAGAAGAGATAAAATGAATGACCTCACTGAATCCTGCTGAAGTAACGTTAAGAAAAGCTTATAATTTTTAAATGGGTTCATCTTCTGTATCTCAGGTCTGGAATGAAGAAAAAGAAGATTCTGAGCCTTTCACATGAGTGCAGTCCAACAGAAATATAATGCAAATCACACATGTATATTTAAATATTCTGGTAGCCTCATTTAAAAAAAAAAAGTAAAAAGAAATAGGTGAAATTAATTTTAATAATATATTGTAATTAACCTAACTTATACCAACTATTATCAGAGGAGTTCTGGTGGTGCAATGGTTAAGAGCTCACCTGCTAACCAAAAGGTCGACAGTTCAAATCCATCAGTCGCTCCTTGGAAACCCTATGGGGCATTTCTACTCTGTCCTATAGGGTTGTCATGAGTTGGTTTATTATCATTTTGTGGAGTATGGTTTGGTTTATTATCAATTCAAGGAGCCCTGACTGCGCAGTGCTTAAGCACTTGGCTGCTAACCAAAAGGTTGGCGGTTCAAACCCACCAGCTACTCCGCGGGAGAAAGATGTGGCAGTCTGTTTCCGTAAAGATTATAGCCTTGGAAACCTTATGGGGCAGTTCTACTCTGTCCTAAAGGGTCACTATGAGCTGGAATCGACTTGATGGCAATGGTTTTTTTGTTTGTTTTGTGGTTTATTATCATTTCAACATGTAATAATATGAAAATTATTAATACTTTATATTCTTTTGTCATAGTAAGTCTTCAAAACTAGTGTGCATTTTATACTTCCAGCACATATCAATTCAAACTAGCCACATTTCATGTGCCCAGTAGCCATCTTTTTAGTATTACTGAATTTAATCAATATTTACAATGAAAGAGTAAACTCAATTATGCCCAGGGAACTAAATATATTAGGAAGTAGGGAAAAATCAGAGTTCCTGGGTGGCACAAAAGGTTAAACACTCAACTACTAGCTGAAAAGTTAGCAGTTTGAACCCACCCAGAGGCGCCTCGGAAGACAGGTCTGGCTACCTGTTTCTGAAAGATTAGAGCTTTGAAAACCCTGTGGAGCAGTTCTACTCCACACACATGGGGTCGCCATGAGTTGGAATCAACTGGATGGCAACTAATGACAGAGAAAAAGTCAGTCCTTAACCTCAATCCAGTAAAGGAAACCAACAAAGGTAAAAATAATTATAGGAATACAAGGAGGAACACTGCAATAAAGCTCCAAAAAGGCATTTATTCTCTTAGCAAAATTTGAGAGAAGATAAGCCAAAATGCACTGAGGATGGCTAGCAGGGAGAGAAGGCAAGACTGGAAGGTGGAAGCCCAAATGATCCTGCAAGCTTAGCTAAAGCTCAAACTTCATTCTGAGGATAATCAGAAGCTCAAAGCGGTTACGGAGGACAGTGTGATCAGATTTAATCACTACTTTCTCGGGAATTCAGGTGTGCAAGAATGGAGACAGAGACTCCAGGTGCTGCCTCAGATACCTACCAAGGAAAAGAGAGAAAAAGCCTGACTTCAAGCAATGCTGAGGGGAGGCATATGGAGACTGCATCAGCAGGACTCCATAACCAGAGGAAGGTAGGGGAAAGTAACTTCTATCAAATGAGCAGGAAAAAAATGAGCAGTTTTATCACTTTAACTCCTGTGGTACCAGACACATAACTCCTGACAGCTCTGAAACCTGCATCTAAAAGTCTGCCTTGGTCAACAGTGGGCACCCAGCCAAGAAGAATATGATGACTTGACTCAGGTGGCTGTGTCAGCTTGCTAGCTGGACCCCATATTTGTCATTTTGCATCTGCACAGTACATGTCTAAATGGGAACTGCCAAAAACCAAACCCACTGTCATCAAGTGGATTCAGACTCATAGCAACCATACAGGACAGAGTGGAACTGCCCCATAGGGTTTCCATGACTGTAATCCTTACAGAAGCAGACTGCCACATCTTTCACCCATGGAGCACCTGGTAGGTTTGAACTGATGACTTTTCAGTTAGCAACCAAGTTCTTAAGCACTGCGCCACCAGGGCTCCTTAATGGGAACTGAGGGGGTGATTAAGTAGTTGTCTATGTAAGTGTGGTAAGCCCAAAGAAAATATGTTAGGTCAAATGTTTGCATAAATGATTTAAAAGTTTGAAACAGTCCATGAGAAAAATACTGGTATTCTCTTCATACTATTCAAGAAATAAGTTCAAGTGTAATTGTTAATGCTAACTTGTAACTTTTCTTGGAAAGTTTCCACTATAAACAGGCAGGCAAGCAGAGGTAAACACAGGAACAAAGAATTGCCAATTTCCAAACACACACACACACACACACACACACACACACACACACACACATATATGAAAAAGCTGATGGTACTGAAAAATAATCAAAAACCTTCTCCATAAAACTTCAAAAAACTATCATTAGTCAGATTTAATAATCAGTATGTTCTGGCAAAGTTCAGAGCAACTGGCTCCAAAGTAACAAAAGACATTCCAATCGTGTTTTGGTCACAGGAACAGGTTGCAGGCAGTCCCCAAATAAGGGACTTTTATTAATACTAAAATAAGGAGAAGGATTTGGGCCAACTGAAGTCCTTGTGTTAGCAGTTTTTGTCAAATTTTTGTAAATTTAATTTGATTGTTTGTAAATTTAATTTGTCTGTAAATTTAATTTGATTGTGCCAATCTCAAATATCAAATAATTTTAGAGAGTGGATTAGAATGTTCTAGGCCAGCACTATCCAATAGAAATATTAAATATGTCACATGAGCCAATGACATGTACCATACATGTAATATTAAGTATTCTAGTAGTAACATTTTAAAAAGGTAAAATTAATTTTAACAATGCTTTTTATTAAACCCAATATATCCAAAACAGAGCCCTGGTGGTGCAGTAGTTAAGAGCTCGGCTGCTAACCAAAAGGTAGGCAGTTGGAATCTACCAGCCACTTCTTGGAAACCCTATGGGGCAGTTCTACCATGTCCTATAGGGTCGCTATGAGTCAGAATTGACTCCACAGCAATTGGTACGGGTATATCCAAAATATTACCACTTCATGTAATCAATGAAAAAAAAATTATTAATGAGATATTTCACATTCTTTTATGTATATGTATATACACACATATATATACACACATACTTTAAGTCCTCAAAATCTTGTGGGTATGTTATATTTACAACATATCTCTATTGAGAGTAGCCACATTTCAAGTTCTCATTAGCTGCATGTGCCTAGTGGCTACAGAATTGGACAGCGCAGGTCTGTACCAATCATTTCATTCTATAGATGAAAATACTGAGCTACAGAGAGGTTAAGGGACTTGAGATACTGCTGAGCCAGGCCTAGAATTCTTATTTCCTAACTCCCAATGAATGTTTTCTCACTTGACCAGACTGTCTCATTCCTGTGTTTTATGTCCACGAGATACAGAAGAGTATCAAATTATGGCAGGCCAAGGATGCCAGGTATGAAAGTAACCCTCAGGAGCCCACATGAAACCAGAGCTCACAAAGAACATCTATGGCTGGAGCTAAAAGGAACCCAACATGTAATCAATAGAGTAGATATCATCTCAATCTATAAGCCTCAGAGAATGTTTTGTTTCAACATGTCCAGGAACGTGATAGATTGACACATGTGTGTAATTACTGGTGACTAAATTAACAGCCACTCTGTGAACACAGAACAAGAGTGTACACAAATTAAAATGTATTTGAGAATTTGGGCTTGCATGATTCCAGACAGAGAATTTCCTAGACCCCAACCTCTACTTTGCTGGTAACAATTGAGAATTAATTTCCATGAAATGATGTCTGGAACTTGCTTAAAATATTCTGGTTAAAAAAAAAAAAAGGAGAAGAAAGATAAAACATAATTGGTAAGTGCTGATCACTGTTAAAGCTGAGTGATGGGTACAATGTAGTTTATTAAACTATTCTTTCTACCCTTGCATATGTTTGAAATTTTCCATAATAAAAAGTTTTCTTTATAGAACAAAATTCTAACACAAAAAAAAAAAAAGACCAGATTTACTGGCCTAAAAGTGACTGGAGAAACCCTGAGAGTATGGCCCCCAGACACCCTTTTAGCTCAGTGGTGAAGTCACTTCCGAGGTTCACCATTCAGCCGGGGATTGGACAGCCCCATAAAACAAAACGGGACTAATGAGGCACACAGCAAGTCCAGGGACAAGGACTAGA
>NW_004444072.1:5811144-5822439 GCF_000243295.1 Trichechus manatus latirostris | reverse complement strand
TGTAGAAATTTTTGAAACGGTGTATCTTTGGCTATGTATATTTTCACCAAAAAAAAAAAAAAAAAAGGTTGAGAAGGGAGCGTGTTGACATGTTGTGGGGTTGTTCACCAATGTCATAAAACAATATGTGTACTACTATTTAATGAGAAACTATTTGTTCTGTAAACCTTCACCTGAAGTACAATTAAAAAAAAAAAACCTGTAAAAAAAAAAAAAAGTTTTCTTTAAAGCGGGGAAGGGGAGAAAAAGGAGTAATCTGCAGAAAAAGATTTTCTAGAGCCCTGATACCAAGGCTGATAAATAAACCACAGCATTTCAGCAACAATTCCAAGAGCCGTTGAGAATGTCCAGACATTTTGATTTTAAGAGAACAGATGGAAGGATAGAGGAGAGAGGGAGACAGGAAGGAGGAAGGGAAATGTATTTTGAAAACACCTATAACCCCAATACCCGTAAACACTCAATTTATATCCTCCCAGACTTTTTCCTGTCCTTATAAAAAAACACAAACCAACCCCACTGCCGTCAAGTTGATTCCAACTCATAGCAACCCTATAGGGCAGAGTAGAACTGCCCCATAAGGTTTCCAACGAGCAGCTGGTGGATTTGAACCACCAACGTTTTGGTTAGCAGCCGAATGCTTAACCACCGCGCCATCAGTGCTCCTGCGTGTCCATATATATCAATATACATGTCATATTACTCAAGCTAACAAAACGGATTATACTCAGAATGGATTGAAGTTCTCATCAAGCCGGCATCCCAACGGGGAATGATACCTTCTATGTACTTCTCTGAGGGCAAAACTCAGGTTGGGTTCATGACAGGCGCTAAGCCAATCAGATCCCTCCTCTGGGGATTTAAATCCTGAACCAATACCGACAGGAACAGAAAGAGGTGGAGCTGAATCATCCAGGGACAGGGTCTAGGACAAAAGATCCATGAATTCCTGCATCCCCAGATCTGCAGAAACCTTGTTTTTCCTTTGTTTCTAGCTTCTGAGAACTACTAGCACCCCCGTTACAAACACTGTTTTCTTATCTACATTAGACAGAATCCATATCTGTTGTTTGAAGTGAAAGAGCCCTGATGTTGATATGATACTATAAGTAACAGCAACAACTGCTGATAACAATGGATTGAGCATTTTATGTGCCAGGTACTATTCTAAAATTTTTATATGCTTTATCTCATGTAAACCTCACAACAAACCTATGAGATAGATACTATTATTAACCCCATTTCAGAGCTGAAAAAACTGAGTTCCAGACTGATTTTTTAAAAATGCCCCAAATCACAGCTACTGGTTGTGAATTGCTTATTTTTGTTAATAATACGCTAAGAAGTCTTTCCATGTTGGAAAATACAACTTTTTTTAGTGATCATATCAAATTTTACAACACAGATTTTTCAGAATTCAATCAATTATCTCCTACTTTGGGATGTTTAGATTGTTTCCAGTTTTTTAATATTTTAAGCACAGCTGTAATAATTACCCTTTTAGTTTAATTTGAGGGCACATCATAATTTTTGCATAAGAAAATTTTCTGGGATGGATTTGCCAGGTGAAAGGATACATACATGTTTTTCTTCATTCTTAATTATTGCCAAATAAGGGCATTTGTTTGCAAAGCTTATTAAGAAATGTAAAAGGGAACGAAGTTGGCTGTTCTTTGTGAAACACTTTCTGCCTACGGGCATTCTTGCGTTTACATGCTCAGAATGAAGATAATCTGCTCAGCTAAAACAGAAGACCTTGTTTCTAAATGTTAATTGATATAGAATAATAGGATTTCCCAATCAATACCAAATATAGTCCAAACCCAGCTCGGAGTTCTTGAGCCCAGATTTCACAGCATCATATTTCCTGAAGCAATTCTAAAGGACAATCACTCCCATAAATTGTGAAAAAGGTAAGTTCCAAGCAAAGCCGATCCTGTAATCTTTGGAATCTTTCCTCTGCACTGGTTACTTTAAAAATCAGAGCTTACATTATTTTAGACACCAGTTAAATCAACACAACGATGTACTTAGTGTGCCTATTCCCTTCATGAAATCTCTTCTGAAATGTTTTCTAGTATTTCCTTTTTCAGGTTACTCCCTGGCAGTAACTTGCTGGAAAAATCACACTATCTACTTTTTTGATCTTTAGGTATTATGATACTTTCCAGCTGGGTACAAAACAAAAACTTCAGACTGGATCTAACACCATGCTAACCTTGGAGGCTGACGCGGCACCATCTGATATCAGCAGGAAGCTCAAGAGAAAGATGATGGCAAAAAGAAGTAACCCACTTACAAATGCTAGATGGAAATAGCCAAGTATCTTACTGAGAATGTTGTGCCCACTGCTACATGCTTGCAGTGCTGGACAGTAAACTGGACTTATAAACATTCTTTGGGAGACTGGATAACAGAGGGCAGGAAAGAATACTATTCCAAGACCTTTTGTGGCTAGAATTTTAATACTAGGGACAACTATTTCCCCATTAATTTTAATCTACTCAAACATGATTTCTTTTTCTTTTCTTTTTTGTGGTCACACTAGTATTAGCACACCAAACAACATATTAGCACAGTCCTGTTAAGTAACTACTGCAGAGTCCTACTTTGCCATATTGACAATGATTAACTTGCAGGCGCAGATAAGAAAGTTGAAAGGGAAAAACCGTAAGTAAACATTCCTGAAAACAATGAAGAACAACACTGATTAAAAAAGGGCTACCAGATCCAGGAAACTAAGGAATATGAAGATAAAATGAAACACCCCAGAAGGTTCAGGGATGGGAAAATAATAATACTTGAAGAAAGAAGCAGTTGGTCAAGGTTTCAACCGTGGTGTCAAAGACCCTCAGGCCCTCCGCCAGAATAAACCAGGACATGTTACACATTATTCTAACTAGCTCAGATGTCCTATTTCATCCTATTTGGCAATCCCATTTGGCAATCCCCGAGTCCATCCCAGTTCTTGGGGAAAGGGGGAGGAGATGAATAGAGAGGGTACAAACAGTGCAAGTTCTGTCTCTCCCACGGAGCCCTCCCCAGCAAATTCATGAGACTAGAGAGAGTTTTTGTTTTCTGCTTCATATGGAGGTAAACAGCATTCAAGTTTGGTTAACTCACAGAATTCATTTGGACTTTACACCACAATGAAGTTGTCAGAACTTCCTAGATTTAGAAACTTACCTAGAGCATGGCTACAACTCCGACAGGATTCCGTTAGACTGACAATTATCTGCTGCAGGTCAGCCCGAGGGGGAGTAGGAGAGGGGTTGGGGTTTTTCCAGCCATTACATTTACAAGACTCCTCAGCCTGGAAAAGGAATAAAAAGAGACACAAAATTATGTACAAGGCAGCCATGGACTGACTGTTTTACACGAGAACAACTCACACTAGTTACATGATATCTACCGCGCCTACCCCCCCTCCGCTGACTTCGCAGTTTTATATAAATGCACAAGAAACAAGAACAGAACAAAGGTGGGGGGGTGGTATTTGATTTGGGCAGTTTTGTTTTTTGTCTTTTGCGTTTCTGCTGGCTGAATCTTCATGCTGCAGCTCAGAAAGCTGACCCACACTTTGCTACCATTTCCCCAAGTTGGTGTCCCTGTAGTGGTCAGCTCCCGGGGAGTCCTCGGAAAAGCTTCCTAAAGTGCCAAACCAGACTCCTGAGGTTCCACAAACATACCCTGGGCCTATGCCAAGATGGCGCCTTGCAGACTCCAAGGCTCCAACTGCAACTCTGCCCAATGGACAAGAAGGGAAACCAGCTGAATTGAAAGAATTAACAATCTGAGGGACAGAACATGGGGCATGCCCATCTGAAGGCACACTTGGAGGCTCCTGCAAGTCCTTTGTGGGCTCCCAGCTTTAATAACAGAGAGGACCTCATCATGAAGTCTGGGATTTCTCTAGTTTCATATACTAGAACATTGTATTATTTGAGTAACACTTAATGGGAAATCTTCCTTAACTTTTTCCACCTACTATTCACACTTCCCTGCCTCCTTTGAGACCAGAGAACTAAAATGCCTTTTGTGGTGACTTGGGTTAGGAGGTGGAGAATAAGAATGGAAAGATAGCAATTATTATACAAGGCTACCTTCTAGTCTAAGATGGACTAGGAAGAAAGGCCTGGCAATCTACTTCCAAAAATAAGCAAATGAAAACTCCATGGACCATAATGGTTCAATCTGCAACCAATCATGGGGATGGTGCAGGACCGGGCGGCATTTTGTTTCATTGTGCATGGGGTTGCCATGGGTCAGGGACCAGCTCAATGGCAGCTAAAAACAACCCAACCCCATAGTGTGCTTCCAAGAGGTGTGGAAGGCTAGTGTGCTTGCATAGAATGGCCCCAGCCAGCGAAAATTCTTCTGCCCCTTTTCTGCTATCCTCTACCAATCCATCACTCTCACTATTTATTTTTTCAACTCTGCTGTGACTGGGAAACCAAAAAATAAAATAGAATAACACATACCCTAGGCGGATTCATTCTGGGTAAGGGCCTGGGGGGGCAGGGGTTCTTCTATTTACATGGTCCAATATGGTAGACAGCAGCCACATGTGACTAGCCCCACTTAAAATATGCTTTAGATGTAAAATACTAACATCAGATTTAATTACTGGACAGCACTGGTCTATAAAACAAAGTGCAAAGATTTTTGTGCTTGGGCTCTGTGTTAGATCCTTTGTCCCCTCAGGGATTTTTTTCCCCCTGTTTTGATTTTTTTTTCTTTTTTCCCCTGTGTACTAGATGGCTGAAGTTAGTAGAAGCCTGATTTGTGGAAAATTACAGAGTGGCTGCTGCCTCGACTTCATACATAAAGTTCCCCCAAGATAGGGGCAGTTTCTGAGGTGTGTGTATGTATAGGAGACTAAGAAAAGAAAGAAGAACATAATTGGCCTGGTAAGAAAAGGCAGGGTAGGAGAAGCAAAATCTGCTTTTGGAGATGAGTTCTTTTCAATGGGTCCTGTGAACCTAGCAAACCCCAATCTGACTGCTTCTCACATGTCCCAGTTGCAATGGGGATGGAGAAGGCAGGGACGGGAGAAAGACATTACAAATGGCAAGTCCAATACCTACAACCCCCGGTGATAGCTCAAGTGAGAGTTGTTTGGCCAGGCATGAGGCAGGACCCAGAGATAAACCCTGCTGCTCTGTTAGCAGGCCTAACTCGGTCTTGAAGTTCTCTGCAATCACACAACTCTTCAAGATTGGAGATGTCTCAAAGGCCACATTCTCAAGGGGGACTCCCATGAGAACAAAGCATTCCTACAATCTTCGTAGGGATGGAGGAAACCACCCTGATTACAGACCACTCCTCACTTAGTAAGGGAATAGCTACTTCCAGGGACTCCTTTGGCTTTTCTAAGCAGTTAGTTTGGTCCAGCTCCCCTTTCCTAAAGGGTCTTTGTTTAGAGAAAGAAAAACGACATAACAAGTCCCAACAAGCCAATTAAGTATGGCAGGCCTAACCTAGATGGAAAAAACAGTAATAACCAAAAACCTCTGAGTTTGAAGAGCTGTATTTCAAGGCAAAAAACTGCTATGCATATTGATTCTTTCATTCACCAAATATTTACTGAAGGCCTACTATGTGCCACGGATTTTTGCTAGGTATATGTCTTAGTTATCTAGTGCTGCTCTAACAGAAATACCACAAGTGGATGGCTTTTAACAAAGAGAAATTCATTCTCTGACAGTCTAGCAGGTTACAAGTTCAAATTCAAGGCATCAGCTCCAGGGGAAAGCCTTCTCTCTCTCTCTCTCTCTCTCTCTCTCTCTCTCGGCCTTCTTATCAATCTTCCCCTGGACTAGTAGCTTCTCCGCACAGGGACCCTGTGTCCAAAGGATGCGCTCTGCTCCCGGCACTGCTTTCTTGGTGGTAGGAGGTCCCCATGTCTCTCTGCTTGCTTCTCTCTTTTATATCTCAAAAGAGATTGGCTTAAGACACTACCTAATCTTGTAGACCTCATCAATATAACTGCTGCTAAACCTATTACATCACAGTGATAGCATTTACAACACATAGGGAAATCACATCAGAAGACAAAATGGTAGACAATCATACAATACTGGGAATCATGACCTAGTCAAGTTGACAGATATTTTTGGGGGACACAATTCAATCCATAACAGTATGTGAGGGAACAAAGATCTCTGCCCTTGTGGAGCTTACACTGGGGTTGGGGTGGAGGGGGCAGACGACAGAAACACAAATAAGTAAATTATATAGTATGTTAGAAAGTGGTCCGAACCAAAAAAATCTGTTGCCATCGAGTCGATTCCGACTCATAGCGACCCTATATGACAGAGCAGAACTGCCCCATAGGGTTTCCAAGGAGAGGCTGGTGGATTCAAACTGCTGATGTTTTGGTTAACAGCTAAGCTCTTAACCACTGCGCCACCAGGGCTCCTAGAAAGTGATAGTGCTATGGAAAAAAGACAGATAAAAGAGGGCTGGGGGAAGGGTGGGAGAGAATGTCAATTTTAACTAGGTCTTGTTGAGAAGGTGACATTAGAGCAAAGACTTGAAGAAGGAGAGGAAGTCGGCTACACAGATATCTGGTGGGAGAGTGTTCCAGGCAGAGGGAACAGCCATTGCAAACACAGGAGGGTGCTTGGCTTGTTCAACAAAGAGCAAAGGCCAGAATGGCTACAGCAGAGTGAGTAAAGGGAAGAGCTGTAAATGAGGTAAGCTCAAGGTAGGCGGGAGCCTATAAGGCCTCAGAGACAAGTGTAAGGATTTTAGCTTCACTACTTGATCTATCCTCTATTCTCAAACAGCATCCTCAGGGCTAAAAATGGGGGTGGGAAGAGAAGAGATGACAGGAGGCAAGATGTCTCCAAATTCATTTCTTTCTCTCGTCTTCTTCCTTTAATCATTAGGGTAAAGCATTCCCACTTTCTTTTTTTCTTTAACAGTAATCATTGAGGCTATAAAAAAAAAATCCATCTATTTTCCTTTTTTGTCATTAATTTACATCCACAAATCATCCTATTTCCTTTTTCTTTTCACTTCCAGTCCAGGATCAACCATGCATTCTATCATACAGGAAAGCACAATAACTATTAATAAACCACAGGACTTAAAAATCTCTTTGACATCTGGATGGACAGGAATACCTGAGGCAGTGATATTTCTTCAATAACTTTTTGTGGAACAAATACCGTAACCAAGGCCTGCCAAGACAACACAGGATTCTCCTTGAATTATCATAAAGCTGTCAAGTTATCTGGTCAAGGGTTCATTACTTATTAAGGCTCGAGATTTACGTTAGGGCTAGGAGTCACGTGGGTAATGACTGAAGTTCAAAATTCCAAGGACTCATGTCACTTGGGAGTCTGTCCCTCATTCACCTAGGTAACCACTTTAGCTTTTGACAAGCTTCATGGGTTTTGCATCTGGGCCCATTAGCAAACACAGCTTAAGTCTCTGTTCCTGGCAGGTTGTCCATGGGCAGGGAATAAACTGGCAGAAACTCTGTATGGACCGGAATAAAACTGCCCATAGTCAGCCTTTATAACTCCAAACTCTCAGAGAGTTTCTCCCTGTGGGGCTGGTTAAAAAAACTCCTTCTCTTGCTGAGGTTCAAGCCAAAAACTAGCTCACAGTTCTTGGAGAAGACAATGAAGATTTTTAGATATAGAGCTTATCTTCATTATTGCAACAGACTTAGCGCAATCAGCCCAAAAGAACAGTTTATGCCTCTTCTTGTCTTAACATAGAGAAGCCCTGGTGACACAGTGGTTAAAGCGCTGAGCTGTTAACGAAAAGGTCAGCAGTTTGAACCCACCAGCCGCTCTGTGGGAGAAAGTGCAGTCTGCTTCCATAAAGATTTACAGCCTTGGAAACCCTGTGGGCCAGTTCTACTCTGTCCTATAGGGTCGCTATGAGTCGGAATTGACTCTGTGGCTGTGGGTTTGGTTTGGTCTTGTCTTAATACATCAAAGAATGATGGCCACGTTCATCGAGAGTTGATAAATGGGCACAAATCTCATGGCTGAGAGCTATGCAATAATAAAGTCTTATATTCCCGCCACTCAATAAAAAAATTATATGTCCCAACTATTAACCACACTTTGAGCGACTTGTGATAGAAGTGCTTGGTGAATTTTACCAACGATAAACGCTACTGCTTTAAAACGGAACTGAATAAAGGACTGTTCTTTAAAAACAGACTACTTTTGTTTCCTCCATTGAATCTTGAGATCCCAGTAGCTTTTCTAAAGTAGATTTTTCACTTATTTTGCTCAGAATGACTGAGACTTTTTCCAAATAAATAGAAAATACCCTGAAAACTAAAAGGAGGGCTAAGGGAGGGACAGATGAGAGGAGAGAGGAAGAAAACACGGGGCAAAACACTAAGAATTACAAAAGTTCTGGGAGGCAGGGTCAAGATGGCGGAGTAGTCAGACTATTCTGGTGCACCGTCTTACAACAAAGACCCGAAAAAACAAGTCGTTCGATTATATATGGCAATCTGGGAGCCCTGAAAATCAAAGGCAGAGTTGAGGAACCAGATGGAGTGGCAGGGGGAGGGAGAGATGGTTCGGAAGCAGCGAGAAGGTGCCAGACCTGAGCCAGTGAGAGCCTGAGCCCTTCGGGCCTGATCAGCTCGCGGGTGAGAGGTGAGGCAGGCAAGCGGCTGTGCTCAGGAGTCGCATTTTCCACACCAGGGGAGACCCAGCACCAGAGAGTCTACATGGCAACCCAGAACCAGTGAGAAGCAGCCCTCGATCCGGCGAAAGATCAATAATTGTGTACTGCTTACTACGCAGATCAAAAACAACCCCCATAGGGAAAAACCTCTCTCCCATTTACCACCCCACTCCCTGTTCTGCACTGGGTCCCAGATTAGCTTCAGAAATTGCCGATTCCCCTGGGCAGGAAGTAGGATCCGTAACATGCCCTGAGCCATTCTCCCTGCCTTGGAGAGTCAACAAATTAATAAACAGGGAAAAAATAAACTACCGACTCCCCTAAGCCAGGAACCCAGGGTAGGCACAGCTCCTTTGCCTAGGCACAGGCATAAGGGATCCACAGACTTCGAGTGCCCTTCCCCCTGCAGAGACTTGTGTGGGCCCATCTCAACAGCAAAGGCCCTCACTACCACAGTACAACAGGGTATATACCGGAAATCTAACTTCAACTGTTTCAGGTGTGAAGTGGCAGGTTCCTGACATTTGAAACTGCTCTGCCCGTTAAGCAGGGTCTTCACCTACCCAAATCAGGGGCCTGAGGATGGGTGGCTCCACTCAGGCCACCTAGCCACCTGCAGTAGGGGCCCATGAATAAGAGGTGCCCCCCAGTCCTTACTGCCAACAGCATTAGGTGCTCATAGTCCAGCTGCAAAACCCACCCATCTACGCGCTCTAGGGAACAGGGACACACCTTCCTCCTGGATATTCGGAGCGGCCATCAGCCCCCTGCCTTGATCAGAGTGTGTCCCCCTGCTGCAGCCAGAAGCCTGTGCCTACACCAATCACCCATGTCTGTCTAGGACTGTGAGAGCCTACACCACACACTTGGTGGCTATCTACCTGGGCACCTGAGCTGAATCCATACAGGAGGAGTGGGTGGACTCCTGAGCTCACATACTTAGTAACAGATATAACCACCTGGTGACAGGACATTAGAGCTTCAAAGGTACCAACAATCAAACTAACTCATACGAGCAGCCTATTTGGGCATATCAAAACAAAACAAGAAGCTAGGACACAGTAAGCAAACATAAAATAAATAAATATAATAACTTAGTGATGGCTCAGAGACAACAGTCAATATCAAATCACATAAAGAGGCAATCATTATGGCTTCAGCAAGCTCCCAAAATAAAGAATCTAGAAATTTTCCAGAGGAGGAAAATTTCTTGGAATTACCTGAGGCAGAATATAAAGATTAACATACAGAAGTCTTCAAGAAATTAGGAAGGAAATTAAGCAAAACGCAGAACACACAATAGAGGAAATTAAAAAGAGAAGAGCATAAAGACAAATTTAACAGGATGCAAGAATCCATAGAGAGATAGCAATCAGAAATCCAGAAGACTAAAAATAAAATTTCAGAATTAGACAACTCAACAGAAAATCATAGGGGCAGAACTGAGACAATGGAACTCAGGCATTTGACACCAACTTATTTGAGGAAAAATCAGATAAAAGGATTTAAAAATTGAAGAAACCTTAAGAATTATGTGGGACTCTATCAAGAGGAATAACCTACGAGTGACTGGAATACTAGAATGGGGGGTATAACAGAAAATACAAGAAAACTGTTGAAGATTTGTTGGCAGAAAATTTCTCTGATGTCGTGAGAGATGACAAGATATCTACTCAAGATGCTCACTGAAACCACATGAGGTAGATCCCCAAAGAAAGTCACCAAGACATATTATAATCAAACTTGACAAAACCAAAGATAAAGAGAGAATTTTAAGAGCAGCTAACGATAAACAAAAAGTCATCTACAAAGGAGAGTCAATAATAAGCTTGGACTACTCAGCAGAAACCATGAAGGCAAGAAGACAATGGGATGACATACATAAAGCCTTGAAGGAAAAAACTGCCAGCCAAGACTTACATATCCAGCAAAACTGTCTCTCAAATATGATGGTGAAATTAGGGCATTTCCACATAAACAGAAGTTTAGGGAATTTGCAAAAACCAAACCAAAATTATAAGAAATACTAAAAGGAGTCCACCGGTTAGAAAATGAGTAACATCAGATAACAATCAAAGACTAGAACACAGGACAGAGCAACCAGATATCAACCCAGAAAGGGAAGTCACAAAAGGAAATCAAAACTAAAACACTGAATATAGGGAAACAGATGTCAATATATAAAAGATGACAACATTAAAACAAAAAAGAAGGACTTAAAAAATGTAGACACAGATTTTTCATATGGAGAGGAAGTCAAGGCGATATAAACAAATAAAAGGCTGGTATAAACTTAGAAAAATAGGGGTAGATATTAACGTAACCAACAATCCTACAAGTCAAAATAAAAAGCTAGAACAATATAAAGACTCAGCAAACACAAAATCAACAACAATGAAAAAGATGAAAAGAAAATACAAAAAGAAAAACGATTCAGCACAGAAAAGTAAGTGGAACAAAGAAACTGTGAACAACATACAAAAAAAGACATCAAAATGACAGTGCTAAACTCATACCTATCAATAATTACGCTGAATGTAAATAGACTAAATGCACCAATAAAGAGACAGAGAGTGGCAGATTGGATAAAAAAACACGATCCGTCAATATGCTGCCTACAAGAGACAC
>NW_004444072.1:5808315-5809467 GCF_000243295.1 Trichechus manatus latirostris | reverse complement strand
AGCCAACATCATCCTAAATGGAGAGACTCTGAAAGCATTCCCCTTGAGAATGGAAACCACACAAGGATACCTTTTATCATCACTCTCATTCAACATTGTGCTGGAGGTCCTAGCCAGAGCAATTAGGCTAGAAAAAGAAATAAAGGGCACCCAAATTGGGAGGGAAGAAGTCAAAGTATCTCTATTTGCAGATGATACAATCTTATACACAGAAAACCCCAAAGAATCCACAAGAAAACTACTAGAACTAACAGAAGATTTCAGCAAAGTTTCAGAATACAAGATAAACATACAAAAATCAATTGGATTTCTTTACACCTACAAACAGAAACTTGAAGAGGAAATTGCTAAATCGATACCATTTTCAATAGCCCCCAAGAATATAAAATACCTAGGAATAAATCTAACCAGAGACGTAAAAGATCTATACAAGTAAAACTACAAGACACTACTGCAAGAAACCAAAAAAGACCTGCATAAGTGGAAAAACATACCTTGCTCATGGATAGGTAGACTCAACATTACGAAAATGTCAATTCTACCCAAAGCAACCTGCAGCTACAGTGCAATCCCGATCCAAATTCCACCAGCATTTTTTAATGAAATGGAGAAACAAATCACCGACTTCATATGGAAAGAGAAGAGGCCCCGAATAAGTAAAGCATTACTCAAGAAGAAGAACAAAGTGGGAGGCCTCATACTACCTGATTTTAGAAACTATTATACTGCCAATGGTAGTCAAAACAGCCTGGTACTGGTACAAAAACAGATACACAAACCAATGGAACAGAATTGAGAATCCAGACATAAATTCATCCACCTATGAGCAGCTGATATTTGACAAAGGCCCAAAGTCTGTTAATTGGCGAACAGACAGTCTCTTTAACAAATGGCGCTGGCATAACTGGATATCCATCTGAAAAAACTGAAACAAGACCCATACCTCACACCATGCACAAAAATTAACTCAAAATGGATCAAAGACTTAAATATAAAATCGAAAATGATAAAGATCAAGGAAGAAAAAATAGGGACAACGCTAGGGGCCCTAAAACATGGCATAAACACAATATGAACCACAAGTAACAATGCACAAGCACCAGAAGAGAGACTAGATAACCGGGAGCTCCTAAAAATCAAACACTTATGCTC
>NW_004444072.1:5786142-5807100 GCF_000243295.1 Trichechus manatus latirostris | reverse complement strand
CATAAACCAGAGACTTCATCAGCCTGAGACCAGCAGAACTAGATGGTACCCGGCTACCACCAATGACCGCCCTGACAGGGAACACAACAGTCAGTCCCAGATGGAGCAGGAGAAAGCTGGGGTGCAGAACTCAAATTCCAGTAAGAAGACCAGACTTAATGGTCTGACTGAGACTGGAGGAACCCCAGAAAGCATGGCCCCTGAATTCTCTATCAGCCCAGAACTAAAACAATTTCCGAGGCCAATTCTTCTGACAGGGATTGGACTGGACTGTGGGACATAAAGTGACACTCGTGAGGAGTGTGCCTCTTAGCTCAAGCAGATACAAGACGCTAAACGGGCAGCTTCTGTCCAAAGGTGAGATGGGAAGGCAGAGGGGGTTAGGAGCTGGTTGAATGGACATGGGGAATCAGGGGTGGAAAGGAGGCGTGTGCTGTCACAGTATGGGGAGAGCAATTAGAGTCACATAACAATGTATGTATAAATTTTTGTATGGGAAAAAATTAAAAAATAATGAAATAAAAAAAAAAGTTCTGTCAGCCACATAGCACTCCAACTATGTGTGCAATATGGCAGCCATTAGCCACATGTGGCTACTGAGCCCTGCAATGAGGCAAGTCCAAATTGAGATGTGTTGTGCATGTGCTGTGCACCAGATTTCAAAGACTTAGTAAAAAAAAAAGTACATAACTCTTTAAGAATATTATATTGATTATATATTGTAATGATAATATTTTTGATATACTGGATTAAACAGAATATTAAAATTCATTTCACCTGAGGTTTTTTCACTTTTTTTTTAATGTGTCTACCAGAAAATTTTAAATTACACATGTGGTTTATATTATATTTCTACTGGACATCAATACACTAGAATTTAAAGGGAGTCCACCACCAAAACCTAAATCTTTGCTGTGGACCCTAGGCATAGGATATTCTCACTATTCCCTAAATGGTTCTCAGTGGTTAAAGTTATATCTCACTGACATATCTGGAAGTCTCCTGAGTTTTGCTGATCTGTTTCAGTATTTTTTTTGGCGGGTGGGGGGAGTTGGGGAGGTAGGATATGAAAAGTACTTCCTAATGTGTACACGCTCCATAGGACGTTTGGAAGCCTAAGTGCACAAAATCGTTAATATGTGTGGGACTTATTGCCAGATTTGCTAAAGAGGACATGCTAAGTCTTTAAAAAATACATTCCGTGCCATTATCCTTGACTGCTACAACTAACAAAACATTTTCTGCCAAGTGTTCTGAGCTGCTGCTACCATGCCATCCTCCCTGGTCTTCATCTCCCCCTTCCAGATGTTTAGGCCTGGCCAATGTTCTTTGAGATACGAGGTGTCCCTTCAAAACACCTTTCCAACGTCTCTCCTTAATTAGGCAAGACAGCTGCTATCTCAGGGAACTCCCAAGGGGGTTGGCCTTGCAGCTTTAACAAAGTACCAGCTGAAGGACAACCTTTTAGAGAACTGCATTGCCAAGCTAATTATTGCAGCAGCTAGCAATCTGGGCACAAGAAAGCAAAGGCTGCCCAGATTACCTCATCTCCCCCAAGAGCAAGTCTCTGCAGACGTGGTCAAACCACGAATGAAGAAGAGGCCACTGCAGTGCTTTCCACAGGTCTAGGATAAAATGTCTTTGTCCCAATAACAACTAGGATTAGAGGTCAAGAGAATGAAACAGACTTTGTCAGAATATGCAGAAGCCAAGGTGGATGATGAGAAAGAAGCTAAACTGGATAAACAAGCAGTCAGAACCCGGATGACAGTTCACTCTGTGTCGAGGAGTGCAATGGGTGTGAAGATATTTGGGTGACATCCAGAGCAACAGGGGAAAGACAGCCAAGCTGTCCAGCAGGATTCTATCATGCTTAAAACATTAGGGAGTCAATATTTGCTGGAAAATTTAAATCAGTGACAGGGATGACTCACAACAAGAACACACTGAAGGGAAATATATGGAGTGAAACTATGAACCCAACATTTACTAAAACACCTAAGCACTGTATAAGGGAGCTTTTACACTTGTTCTTAACTTACACTGTGTGAGGTAGGTTATTTATTATCCCCATTAATCAGAAAAGAAAGCTGAGGCTCCGAGAGGTTAAGAGACTTGTGTGAGGTTACTTAGTCTACCCCAAGGAACCACAGAGTTGTGTTTTGGCAGATAATGGGTCCTGTGGTTGGATGGGCGAGGTCCTCACACTAATTACATACTGCCTCCCTGCTCCGGGTTGGACAAAGGCCAGTAAACCAGTTGCCGTACAGTTGATCCCGACTCATGGCGACACAATGTGTGTCAGCAAAGAACTGTGCCCCTTAGGGTTTTCAATGGCTGTGATCTTTCAGAAGTAGATGGCAGGCCTTCTTCTGCAGTCCCTCTAGGTAGACCTGAACTGCCAACCTTTTGATTAGCAGCTAAGTTTGTTCACCATTTGCACCATCCAGGGACTCCAGACAAAAGCAGAATGTTTAAAAGTCAAAGGCCAAAACCATAATGAGACACCACTTCATATCCACTAGAATGGCTATAATCAAAAGGGCCCAAACCCACTGCTGTTGAGCTGATTCTGACTCACAGTGACTCTATGGGACAGAGTAGAACTGCCCCATGGGTCTCCAAGGCTGCAAATCTTTACAGGAGCAGACGGCCACCTTTCCCCCGTGAGGCAGCTGGTGAGTTCAAACCTCTGACCCTTCAGTTAATGGTCTAGCACTTTAACCACTTCGCCACTAGGGCTCCAATCAAAAGCACAGACAATAACAAATGTTAGCAAGGATGCGGCAAAATGGGGATCCTCACGCATTGCTGGTGGGGATATAAGATGATCAGCTACTTTGGAAAACAGTTTGGCAGTATCTTAAAGAGTTAAGCATGAATTTACCATATAGTCCAGCAAATCCATTCCTAGGTATCTAATCAAGAGAAATAAAAACGTACGTCCACACAAAGACTTGCACACAAATGTTCATGGCAGAATTATTTATAATAGCCAACAAGTGGAAAAAAATCCAAATGTCCATCAACTGGTATACATAAACAACATAAGTAGTATATCCATACAAGCAAGTAGTATTCACTAATTGAAAAAAGAATGAAATACTGGAACACATTACAACATGGATGGATCTCAAAATCATTATGCTAAGTCCAAGACTACATATTGTATGATTCCATTAACATGAATGCCCAGAAGAGGAAAATCTATAGAGACAGAAAACAGATAAGTGGTTGCCTGCCACTGGGGGTGGGAATGAGAATTGACTGGGCACGAGGTTTCTTTATGGGGTGATGGAAATATTCTAAAGCTGGATTGTGATATGAACTGCACAATTTGGTCAATTTCCTAAAAATCACTGAATTGTACAGTTAAAACCAGGGAAGTTCATGGTATGTAAATTATACCTCAATAAGATTATTTTTTTAAAAGGCAAAACCACTTGTAACTAATCACCAACTCGAAGATGGGTCTCCACAAAGCTTCCTCGAAGTGTATCCCAAAATTGAATCCCATTTTCTCCTCACCTATTAAAGTAACTTAATAAAGCTACATTTGCAACAACAACAAAAAGATCATCATATGAGGATCTTCATCCTCCATCTTTGTCCAAAACTCAGTCCTTTTCTTATCTAAAAGCAAAAGAAGTCAGTCTCTAGCTGACCGCACCTTTGCTATAAGAATCTGTCTCAGCAAAAGAGGAATAGCAAGTGACAGAAATAAATGAGTAATTAAGTAGGTTGCCCTGTTTTAAAAATTACTGAAGAGTTTGAAACAATTAAACTTGCTAATAATAAAAACTGGTGTTGCTGGTGTTCGTCTTGGTCTCTCCCTCACTAAATGCCTTTGACTTGTGGACGTCCAACTTTCTGGCATTTTCACATCTTCTTTTGAGCCAATTTGAATTCTAAAGTGAGTTTAGGTACCGTGAATCTAGTTCCCCTCCTTGAAGCTCAGAATAAAATGTAAGAGGCAGTCTCAGGAGGGTGGAGGAAGGGAGACTAAAAATTTCTGTAAATAGTTGAAAGAGAATAAGGGGAGAGAATAAGGGGCAGGGGAGCGCTGGGGTGAGAGATTTTAGATTTTCATTTGCTGCCATTCTGAACTGTTTGAATTTTTCTCTTAGTTGTGTACGTGTATCACTTTGGTGAATTTGTAAATCCAATTAAAAACAACATCTGGAAGCCATGGTCACACCTGGAGTGTCTGCTAATATAGCTGTGATCCCAACAGCAGTTTCCTCTTTGGAAGTCAGCATTGTGAATAACGGAGGTGTAATTTGGAGCAGGGCTTCTCAAACTTTAATCTGCACAAGAATCACCTGGGGATTTGTTAAGAATACAGATTCAGTAGGTCTGGAGTGGGACCTGAGATTCTGCATTTCTAATAAGCTCCCAGGTGAAGGTGATGCTTGCTGGTCTGAGGAACCACACTTTGAGAAGCAAAGATCTTGAAGGACAAGAGATGATCTGGAGGATGTTGTATCAACATCTCTCTTTCCTTCCTGGATTAACTTTATCTTTCCAGATCCAGACTGAATTTAAAGAGCTAAGCAATCCTTCTTGTGACAAAAACTCTTTTTCTTTCTCCACTGTGTAACAATCCATCCAGTTCCAACAGTTGTACATGGGAGGCCAGCAGACACCACAAAGCTAAGATTTGGAACCGGGATGTTAAAAATCTGAGAACTTTTGGCACCAGTGAAAGTGAAATGAAAAAAGTGCACGTGGTGTGTGTGTGGGGGGGGGTTCTTCCCTTGGAAGAGCAAAGTTGCCTAGAATTGAGAGTGTAAACAGAACTAGGAGAAAAGAGAACCAGTGAAGCAATTCAGTAGTAGTGTCTCTGAAGATCTTAATTAAGAGTGTCATTTTGCTCTGGAAAGCCACCAAAAACCCAAACCCGTTGCCGTCAAGTCTATTCCAACACATAGAGACCCTATAGGACAGAGTAGAACTGACCCCAAGCCACAGGGAACCACAAAAACAAATCGAAGGAAAATGGAAATCTTGTCAAGAGGAAAAGGGCCCAGAGCAAAATAACCCAGGTATATAAACACCCCATTCAAATGCTTCTCTTCCATGTTGTCCGTGAGTACTCTTAACATCTAATCAGAAGAGAACCTAGGATGTCAGCCAACCTCCATGACATCCCAGACTGGAAGAAGTCCTTGTGCCTGAATAAGCTGAATAAGTCTGGATTACTCCAGAGGCCCAGGACTCTAAGGCAGTAGCTCAGAAGGCCCCCTAATGGCCCCAGTTGCTACCAAATGGCTGAAGGATGGGCTAGACCCTTCTTTATAACAAAGGGGAAAACAAGCAAAAAAAACCCCAAACCACTGCTGTTGAGTCAATTCCTACTCATGGCAATCCAACTGAGTTTTCTTGGCTATAATTTTTATGGAAGCAGTTTGCCAGGGCTTTCTTCTGCAGAGCCACTGTGTGGGTTCAAACTACCAACCTTTAAGTCAGCAGCCAGTCGCAAAGTCTGCGCCACCCAGGGACCTCCCCCAAACAAATGTTTCGGGGAGGTCCTGAATGACACCAGAGCCAAGAAACTGGTGTCCTGGAACACTAAATAAAAGAAATTCCTGGAATCTTTTTAAATTTATTACTCCCCTGCTGACACACACACATACATACAATCTAAGGCTTTATCTGTGAAGATGCCAAAGCAGTCAGCTCAGTATTCACTACAGTGGAAAAATTTGTCAAATGGCTTGGCTGGCATTGAGGAGCCCAGGCAACCAGCTGACAAAATTTTTCATTCCTCAGCCTGTAGTTTTGGCACCAAGTCAACAGTGACGAGCAAAAGAAATAATGTCTTATATTTTGCTTCCTCGGACAGCTCGCGTTCTCATGGTACCAGTCATTATCTGGGTTGATGACTCTCAAGTCCACATAACCAGCCCAAACTGCAAACCGGAACTTCCAGCCTGCATTTCCAACTGCCTGTACCTGGCATCTCTGTCCAGGACGTTTTACACAAGGCTTGCCATCAATTCCAGCCAACTGCGGTCACATTTGTTGGCATCACCCTTCCGTCAACCCCTGAGGCTCACTATATCTGCATTTAATGCCCTCACTCCAAGCCCACCTGACTCCTCTTTCTAAGTCTCTCTCTGATTTATACCTTCTCCATTTCCACTGCCAGGGCTTTAGTTCAGGACCTTAACAACCAGCTTCCTCCCCATATCCAGCAATTCCACTCCCTACCCCCCAACCAACACCCACTCAACCAGCACTGCCAAGTTAATCTTCCTAAAATGCCACTTAAGCAATAATGTCAGGCATTTGTGTTTTATACTTTGCAAGGCTATTTTAGCCTAAATCATCTTTTTTTACCCTCCCAACAACCCTATAGGTCAAATAATTCAAGGCTTAGAGAGATGTGGTTTGCCTGAGTTTACTCAGCTGGCAAAGAAGCAAGAAACCAAGACCAAAACCTAGAACTCTTCACTGGTACTCTAAAATTTCTTGTGTCTCCTCCTTCTTAAAGTACAAACACTCACTAATATCAAGGGATTAAGTTGAAAACCTTCTACCTAAAATTCAAGAACTTCTATTAACCAATTCCCTCCTTACCCAACAGGATACTATTTTCCTGTTTCTCTTTACCCAAAGAACCCGGGTGGTGCAATGGTTAAGTGCTCGGTTGCCAACCAAAAGGTCAATGGTTTGAACCAATCAGCCACTCCTCGGGAGAAAGATGTAGCAGTCTGCTTCTGTAAAGATCTACAGCCTTGGAAACACTATGGGACACTTCTACTGTGTCCTGTAGGGTCACCACGAGTCAGAATCGACTTGATGGCAACGGGTCTCTTTACCCACTTTTCTTCTTTTTCTCCAGTGTGGTGAGTCTCTTTATTAAGATCAATAATTATTATTATTAGCACTCTTTTTAAGAGTAACAGTAGCTAACATTTTCCAAGGATTTAGAATGCTCTATATTCTATACCAATCTGCTAAATGGATTATCATATTTTATCATCAAAACAACACTTGACCTACTAACAGACACACCTAACTTCAATGCCCAAAAAAGAACTTTTGCTTCTCACTCCCCTCAAACCCGCTTCTCTCATGGTCTTCCTCATCTTGGTAAATGGAACCACCACCCTTACAGTTGCTCAGGCCAAAAACCTAGACATCATCCTTGATTCCTGTCTTTTCTTCACTCCTTCACAACAAATCCTTTTGCCTCTATCCTCATTATTATAACCAAGTACTTCTTACTCCCTCCACTGCTACCACTCCAGTCCAAACTACCATCAACTCATAAGCAGACTAACTTCCAACTGGCCCTCTTTTTCCACTCTTTCTCCCCTACACTTTATTCTCCTCAGAGTAACCTGAGAGGTCACTTTAAAATGCAAATCAAATGTGAGTCAATGGAAAAAGTCCAGAAGTCCATCAATAGGCTGAATGGATAAACAAACCGAGGTGCATCCATACAGTGGAACTCAACAATACAAAGAAATGAATTACTGATTCATGCAACGTGAATGAATCTCAAAAATATTATGCCATGTGAAAGAAGAGTATGACAGTGTATACTGAATGGTACCGTTTATGTGAAATTCTAGAATACCAAAACTAACCTATGGTGACTCAAATCAGATCTGTGGCTGCTTCTGGAGGAGGGGAATTTAAAGGGCAAGAAGCAGAAGGGAAATTTTTAGCGTGATGGCAATGTTCTGTGTTTTGATATGTTTGTCAAAACTAATTGAATGAATTTAAGATCTGCACATTTCACTGCATGCAAAGTATACTTTGGTGACCTGGCCCCCATTTATTTCTTCCACCTCACCTCCTATACTTGCCCCCTGGCCCATCCCAATCTCATCACACTGGTTGTCTTGTTTATGCCAAGCCATCTCTGGCCCCAGAGTCTTATTATCATCCAGCCTAAGGGTCCCCTCAGCAGAGAGACATTTCTGGGCACATATCTGAAGGAGCTCCCCAGACACTCTTTTTTAACTCTGTTTTCATTCTGTGTGGCACCTACCACTTTCTGTTATTTTCTTGTTTACTGTCTACTTCTGCGAGCAGAAAGCAAGCTCTGCTGAGAGTAAGGGCCCATCTGTCACTGTATCCCCAGCGTCTAAAACAACGCCTGGCACATTAAATAACAATTTGTTGAATGAATGGAAAATGTTGACATTATCACTCTCTCCGTTTTACAGCTAGGAAACCTGAGGCTTGTAAAGGGTAATTCCCCCCACATATCCCCCCATGGTCACACAGCAAAAAAGCACCACAGCAGGATTCAAACCCAGACAGTCTGGTGCCCAGGTCCTGCTTTCTTGCTATCTCCAGCTTTGCTTCTCTGCTTTGTTTTACACTGTTCATTCCATCTGGAGTGGGTCTCTCTCCTACACCTCCACCTGTCCCCAGTGCATGACAGTTTGTCTGCACTGGCTTCCAGCTTTATTATTCACTTCAATTTCTCGTTCCCTCCATATCTGTCTCTCCAGCAAGACGCAGAGCTTCTTGTGGCTTTTGTTTCCTTTTGCACTCACCACAACACCTAGCCAGCCCAGTGCTGGGCCTGAGCGCCTAACTAGTGCTCCAGCAAGTGTTTCCTTGGAGGTGGGGTGATTCGGTAGTCCTGTGGGTATGTGCAAATCCTAGGTTACCTGATTCATTTCGTTATTTCAAAGTATGCTGACCTTGGCTTCCTTGGCATTCTGCCATCCAGTTTCAACACCAGCTTGTTACAGCTAACGCAAATTAGAGCTGCCACCATCAGTCATTATGATATTACTCGGGTCCAGTCCTGTACTTCTGGAATCTCCGGCATATCATACAAACCTCCTAGAACACTGCAGGGGCCAGGGGCATGTAATGAATGGGGTTTGATTAGGATGACGTGGTATTTAATGGGAGCATTCCTACACGTCCTGCCCTGAGGTCACTGAAGAGATTACTCAAAGCCTCCTCCCGAGATTAGGTGGTGCATTACTGGGTGTCAACTAACACAAGATCTGACACAGCCAAGCGGATCACTGCAGACATCATTCACACTTTTTTCCAAAATAAATGCATTCATCATCTGATTTTAAAAAAATTAAGCCCTGTGTCTGGGCCTCTGGGTGCAACCAGAAGAAAAAACTGAATAGTCTATTGGACCCTTCCAGCCCTGGTGGCAGAGTGGTTAACAGCTATGGCGGCTAACCAAAAGGTCAGCAGTTCGAATCTACCAGCCACTCCTTGGAAGCCACATGGGGAAGTTCTACTCTGTCCTATAGGGCCTCTATGAGTCAGAATCGACTCGATGATAACAAGTTTTGTTTTGTTTTTTTTTAATTGTAGCCTTTGGTTTAAGGCAGGCAGCAAAGCAACAAAAAATATAAATAGTAGTAAGAAAATTTGACTTAATAGGCAATTGATTTTTTTTTCCTAGTTCACTAACACAATATCCAACACCCATCTGTCAGTTTGTCATACTGTGGCAGCTTGAATGTTGCTATGATGCCAGAAGCTATGCCATCAGTATTTCAAATACCAGCAGGGTCACCTATGGTGGACAGGTTTCAGCGGAGCTTCTGGACTAAGACAGACTAGGAAGAAAGGCCTGGCAATCTACTTCCAAAAATTAGCCAACGAAAACCCTATGGATCACAACAGAATATTCCCTGATATAGTGATGGAAGATGAGCCCCCTAGGTTGGAAGACACTCAACATCCATACTGGCTGCCAACAATGGACTTGAGCACCCCGTTCTTTCTTGCAAAAGCCTAACTCACAATAGTGAAGATGGCACAGGACCAGGCAATGTTTCATTCTGCCGTACAGGGGACGCCATGAACTCGAACCTACTCAACAGCAAACAACAACGACATACAGTCTTTTCACATACATGGGAGGACCCTTTTTTGACTTCATAAATTTGAATTTACTAGGTTCACGTACTCATGATACTTGTGTGAGAACTTAATTCTAATTTGCAAAAGAGGAAACAGAGATCAGAGAAGTTAACACCATACACTCAGAGAAGGACTGGAACGTGGGTCTGACTTCTCCTTGCTCAGGCCTGTAGCAAAGGGTCGCAGCCATTAGACAAGCACAGCATGCCGTCAGGTCCAGTGTGAGCTAACGGGAACCGCACTCAGTTTACACTGGGCGACGCTGCTCCAGGCCTAGCTCACTGCTGCCCTGCTGCCGACTCCATGACTGTGGTCAAGTTACTAAACCTCTCTGAGCCTCAGTTTCTTCTTTAAAAAACGAATTCCTTTCCTACTATCCCACAAGGCCTGTGTATATGAAATTACCCATTTATTCAAAAAATACTTGATTGAGTGCCTACAGCGTGCAAGGTAATGGTCCACAGCCCTGGGATGCACAGTGCACCAAGGTCCCCTGCTGCATGGAGATTCCACTGACATAAGGAAACAGCAATAAATAATGAAGAAAATATATATATGATTTCCAAGTACTAACAAGTGCAGTAAAGGAAAACAAAACAAGGCAAGGGAACAGAGTGATGGAGGTGCTACTATTTTAGACAGGGCAGAGGTGGGGTAGGATGACAGGCGGGCACGTGGGACTGTCAGGAAGGCTTCCCTGAGAAGCCATCATTCCTTAACAGACCAGAATGAGGTTTGAGGGCAAGTCGCACGTATATCTGGAGGAAAAAAGAGTCTAAAGCAGGGGGAGCAGATACACAATTAAATGACAGATACTAAAATGATTCCAAATTATAAGGGCTTCAACTCTATTTCAGTAATGACTAGGTGATGAATTGTCAGAAGCAGCTACCTGGGAAGAAATCTTCTCTAGCAGCCCATGGAAATAAATACTAAATGAATAAAATAAATGACAATAGGAATAATTCCCCCATGTACGCACACACACTTTTAAACTCCAATGATGAAAATCCCATTTTGTTAAATACATCAACTATAGAAAAGATTAATTTTTAAGTGGGTGGTTCATATGATGCCATTAAATAATAAGTTCATCTTATAGATTCAGTACAAGTTTTCAGGGATGCAGCTGTTACGTGAAAGCTGTGTGGGGCCCTAACAGTAATCCAGGTTCCTCACTGCCACTCTTGGGGAGAAGGTGGTCTTTACTGGCCTGAACATGCAGTTCTGAATCGTGTGGCAGGCGAATGTGAACTTTGTCTTTCCAACATCTCCACCACCTAGGCCGACACACAGAGCCGTCCCTGACTGCTGGAGCTCTATGTACTTGGTTCTGACCAGCCTTCCGGGAGCGCTGCCACAGCTCCCTACGGGTATGGTTTGGCATGGCTGGCAGAATACAGTGTATGATAACTCTCGTCTTCCTCCAGAACCAGGGGCCAGTGGCAGTGGACTGTGCTGGTAAGGACTCACCAATACAGACTCCAGGGCAGAAAGAATTGTCCAGGCTGGGCATTCCATCAGCTGTGACATCACAGCGCTCCCCACACCACCCCCCAAGCCTCCTCCCATCATTCTGCCTCTCCTCCATTCTATTCCTTATTCGGGTCTAGCCCTTATTCTCGTCTAGCCCTTATTTACAAGCGTACCTCCTTGGGCCAGTGTCTTCTCCACCTTCCTGCCATCATGGGTTCTTCCTGAAATCCTTGACTATCAGACTCCCATTCTTTCTTTCAAAGGCCTGATTAAAATTAATTCGGTGAAGTTGTGCATATCCAATTACTGCCTGTCCCGAAAATGGCTGACAATTTTTAACTTGATGTTTAATTTTAAAAAACCATGTGTCTTTACAAGCTCCTGCTATACCCAACAACTTGGATGCCTCTCATAGACATGATGCTGAGCGAAAGGAATGAGACGTAAAAGGGGTCATACTGTATGATTCGATGTATGTGAAATTTAAGAACAAACAAAATGACTCTCTGGTAAAAGAAGTCAAAATAATGGTTGCGGGGGTAGGGTGGGGGTGGTGAGGGGTACTGAGTGGGAGAAACACAAGGAAGCTCTCTGAGGTACTGGAAATATTCTCTAGCTGCGACTGGGAGGCAGCTGCATCCACATATATATATGTAAAAATTCATCCAGCTATATACTTAAGATTTGAACACTTTATTGAATGTATAGTAAAATTAAAAGTTAAAAAATGTGACTTTCCTCTTGATTGGGCTGAGACAGTGCTATATGCAGTCTCACAGAGAGCTGATCTGGGGACTTCTGAAGACTCAGGACAGTTCCTGGGTGGTGCATACAGTTAAGCACTCAGCTATTAACTGAAAGGTGCCTTGGAAGAAAGGCCTGGTGATCTACTTCCAAACAAATCAGCCATAGAAAACCTTACGGATCACAGTTCTACTCTGACATACGTGAGGTTGCCGTGAGTCAGAGCTGACTCCACAGTAACTTTTTTTTTTTTTTTTTTAAACATTCAGGACAAATCCCTCACCTCTCTGGCACCATCTACAGCCGGAACGGGTGCTGCTTTCATCGTCCGTCAACAGGGAATCCTATTGGGCCTACATAGCGACCACTTTGATCATCAGCTTTAAAACAATCGAGGGCATCCGTCTTCCCTGGGCCAGTAATAAAGAACGCTCATTTTGTTTACTTTATGGCCCACACAATTCCAATGAACTAGAAAAGCCTTTGAACATACCTCTCAATCAGAGTACAATAAATGTCAAATGAGAGCAATAGAATGCCTGAAACAAATGAAACCCTCTCTCTAAACATCCGAAACAACAGCGACCCCCCTCCACCCCGTGAGAAAGTTTTGGAAGAAGAGGCAAAATAGCGCGCTGGAGAGAGAATCACATGGCCCTACCATTTCCTGAGCAAACTCTGTATCTTGAGAAAGTCACTTAACCTCTTTTGTCTCAGTTCCCTACTAGTAAAATGACCTTCCCTTGGCAGTGGTTAAGAGCTCAACTGCTAACCAAAAGGTCAGCAGTTCAAATCCACCAGCCACTCCTTGGAAACCCTGTGGGGCAGTTCTACTCTGTCCTATAGAGTCCCTAGGAGTTGGAATCGACTCAACAGCAACAGGTTTGGTTTGGTTTTGGTTTTTATCTTCCTCTTACCCTAGGTAAAAGAATCCAGTGACATGTGGTGTAACACTTGGGCAAAACATAAACTGCTGATACTAAAGGAAAGTTTTAAAAAATAAAAGCAACGTGTGGAATGTCTACATTCCAAGAACTTTCATACATGCTCAACTATTTAATCTTCACAATAAGTCTGTGGGGTGGTACCTTGACTCCCACTTCACAAATGAGGAAATTGAAGCACATGGCCATTAAATGTCTGCCCCAGGGTGTCCAGCGTGAAAGGAATAGAGGGAGGATCCTCCTGGTTATCCCGGCCATTGTGTGAGTCACCAGCACGCCAGCCATTCTGCCACAGGTGTTTGCAGTGTTTGAATCAGCTCGTTGTTGTTGTTAGCTGCTGTCTAATCAGCCCCTCACTCACGGCGACTCCATGCACAAAAGAACGAAACACTGTCCAGTCCTGCCTACACCACATCCGTGATCAGTTGCAGATCGGACGTTTGTGCTCCAAGCGGTTTTCAGAAGTAGGTTAGCAGGCCTTTCCTCCTCATCTGTCTCAGTCTGGAAGCTCCGCTGAAACCTGTTCAGCATCACAGCAATACACAAGCCTCCACTGACAGGTGGTGGCTGTGTTTGAGATGCATTGACCAGGAACTGAACCCCGGTCTCCTGCACGGAAGGAGCCCTGGTAGTGCAGTGGTTACGCGTTCAGCTGCTAACCAAAAGGTGGATGGTTCGAACGCACCAGCTGCTCCTCAGGAGAAAGATGTGGCAACCTGCTTCTGTAAAGATTACTGCCTTGGAAACCCTATGGAGCAGTTCACCCTGTCCTATAGGGTCATTATGAGTCGAAACCAACTTGATGGCAACAAGAGTTTGGTCCCTCTGCATGGAAGGTGAGAATTCTACCACTCAACAGCTCATCATGGCAGAAATGCCCCATGCAGCTCCAACAGTAGGAAAGCATTGATGACTCTCCCTAGAGAGCTACGTTTCTGTCAAGGAGAGACAAAGGAACTAAATCAGAAGCCACTGAGCCGTCAGAGTCCAGGTTCTATTGGCACTGCATTGAGGATCCAGATCTTTCACCTGAGAAGCAGATGTTCTGGTCGTTCCAAGGTACTTCACATGAAACTCTATTTTATTCTCAACACTTCCTTTGATGGGCCACAGAAAACAGTTTGGCCTTGTGGATGTTTCTGGTAAATACAGAATTGAATCCTGCCAATGTGCAGACAGGCAACTGGGTTTAAATCTGCTAGGTGGTTTAAAAAACAACAAAACGTTTTTTTTTAAAAAAAGAACTCTTAAAGAGTGCTGCATCACAAAATGCTATTTGCAAGCAAACGCTTCCTAAAACAAAACAGTCCTCAGCAGATTTTGTTCTGTTTTGCCCTGTAAAGTACTTTCTCAGTTACATAAAACTGCAAATTGCAATCTGAAGGCTTTGCAGCCGTGAATTTCCACCTTCTTGAAAGTTTATGAGAAAACAGAATTAACTGTGGGCATCTTTTGCTCAGGCTTTTTCTCTGGTGCCTGTCATCTGAAACACTGTTCCATCCTGTGTTTGGCTGTACAGTTATTTCCTACCTTTTACAGAAGTTACCACACATGAAACAATTATGCTATAGATTTATGTGGCTACAGAAGAGATTTTTCAAAAAACAACACTTCATCTACCCCGCTCCCATGTTTTGGGCTTTGCTGTAACAATACTGCTTACTGGAACAATCTTCAAAAAAGATATTTTCAATCTGGCTTCTGTTTGCAAACCAACAATCAACTAACACAAAATATCACCTTAAAAACATCCCCTTAGCAGGAGGAACCTTTTTAGGGGAATGAAAATGTTATAGAATGGACTGTGGTGATAGATGTATAACTGTACACTTACTGAAAACCATCTGTATGCTTACAGTGGATGAGTTTTATGATCTATAAATTATACCACAATAAAGCTGTTTAAAAAATATACCCATGATTTACAGTGAGATTTTTCAGATTAACATTAAAAGCATTAATTTTTCCTATGCTGTAAATGTACTTATGGTATTATGGGACAATACAATTTTCCTTTAAATCAGAGCTTCCCACCCTCAGCACTACTGACACTAGATAATTCTTTGTTGTGGGGGCTGCTCTGTATATTGTAGGATGTTCAGCAACATCCACGGCCTCTACTCACTAGTTGCTAGTAGCACCCCTCCCCCCAACTCTGACCACCAAAAATGTCTCCAGACATTGCCAAATGTCCCCGGGCGGGGGGGGTGCAAAATGGCTCGGGGTGAGAACTCCTATGGTACATGCCAACAGTTGAAAAAGAAGCATTCTTTCTGGAAGAGTGACTGACAAATACAAACAACTGGGTCGGGGTACCCCCCAACTATAAGGCTGGTTGTAATACTCTGTTCATCAGCTGTCGGCCAATGGGACACTTTTTCTCTTACAGTGGCACCTCTGCCTCTGTTCTCTGCATATTAACAGTATTACTTCTCCAAGATTACAAATGACTTTTATATATATATATATATATGTATAGTGTACTTTAAATGAAGGTTTACAGAACAAGTAGTTTCTCATTAAACAGTTAGTACACATACTGTTTTATGACATTGGTTACCAACCCCATGACGTGTCAACACTCTCGCTTCTTGACCTTGGGTTCCCTATTACCAGCTTTCCTGTCCCCTCGTGCCTTCTAGTCCTTGCCCCTGAGCTGTTGTGCCCCATTAGTCTTGCTTTGTTTTATGGGTCTGTCTAATCTTTGGCTGAACGGTGAATCTCGGGAGTGACTTCATTACAGAGCTAAAAGGGTGTCTGGGGGCCATACTCTCGGGGTTTCTCCAGTCTCTGTCAGGCCAGTAAGTCTGGTCTTTTTTTGTGAGTTAGAGTTTTGTTCCACATTTTTCTCCAGCTCTGTCCAGGACCCTCTGTTGTGATCCCTGTCAGAGCAGTCAGTGGTGGTAGCCGGGCACCATCTAGTTGTACTGGACTCAGTCTGGTGGAGGCTGTGGTAGTTGTGGTCCATTAGTCCTTTGGACTAATCTTTCCCTTGTATCTTGTCTTCTTCATTCTCCCTTGCTCCCAAAGGGATGAGACCAGTGGAGTATCTTGGATGGCTGCTCACAGGCTTTTAAGATCCCAGACACTACTCACCAAGGTAGAATGTACAACCTTTTCTTTATAAAGTGTGTTATGCCAATTGAGCTAGATGTTCCCCGAGACCATGGTCCCCACAGCCCTCTGCCCAGCAATTTGGTCCCTCAGGGAGTTTGGATGTGACAAATGACTATTTTTTAAATGAAGACTAATTTTACAGCCCTGGGCCTATGCAAGTCCCTAAGTGGGGCACTGAGCCCAGAGTCTAAGTAACTGGGTTCTCCGGCTTTCTGGCCTCTCACTCTGAAACACAGTGAGTACAGTGGTAGGCAATTCAGTCCAGCCACCATTAACCCAGCACCTTTACAGTCCAGGAGTTGTGGGGACCTTTCTCTCTTTTAATTTCAAGGTTGAAGTTAATGATCACCATTTTACAGATGAAGTAGTCAAGGCTCAGAGAGAAAATGAATAACTTGAACCCAAGATCACACAAGTGGCAGAGCTGGGATTCGTGTCTAAGTCCCATGTTCTTTCTTGACTTCCTAGTTAATGGTGTATCCCCCTCCTGTGAGCTGCCATGAGTGCTTACCATGGGCCAGACACCATGCTGGTGTCTCACATACATCATTTTAAATCCTCATTGTTATGCCATGACAACTAAAACCAAACCCACTGCCGCTGAGTCGATTCCGACTCATGGCAACCCTAGGTGTATAGAGGAAAACTGCACTCCATAGGGTTTGCAAGGCTGTGACCTTTCTGAAGCAGAACACCAGGCTTTTCTTCCAAACTGCCTCTGGGCGGGTTTGAACCACCAACCTTTCAGTTAGCAGTCAAACATTTCACCATTTGCATCACCCAGGGACTCCGTTATAACATGAGGTGGGTATTATTAGTCCCATTTTACAGAAAAGAAAATGGAGGCTCAGAGGCAAAGTCCTTGTCACAGCTGGATATTCTGAAATTTGAATTTGGGTTAGTGTGCACTCCAAAGTGCATCTTCTTGGCCATTACATCCTATTGACTCTCCTTATGTATAAATGGTCTATTGCATTAGGAAGGGTCAGTCAGTGGCTTTGGATTTCTTTTTTAAGCTAGATAAATTACACTTTAATTCACGGGACAGCATGTGGATTTGGGCTACGCATACATTCACCTGGGGTTTCTTTTATAGCATTAAAAACATAGTCCCATCAACAACTGTGAGTCACCTAGAAATGCCCTACATGAAAAATCTCCTCTGCCCAGTTGTCAAGAAGTGGTCAAGTTAAAATTCCACATCTGCTATCCTAACAGATAATTACTTCCTCTGTTTTCTCTTTTCTAGTTCATTCAGTCAGTCATCAACCAGATCACTTAGACTCTGTTAGTCAAATACACATCAAACAATGTGAAAAAAGCACCAGGAAGGAAAGTACAGACAGTTTGGATAATTTATAATGAGGAAGGCTGGCCTGGGGAATAAAGGAAAGGCAAAGGCTGTGAGGTCCGCAAGAGGAATTGTGAGCTAATTCAGAAGTGCGTGGTATGGCGAAGAACTTTCGGTCCCAGTTGGAGCACGTGCTGAGGCCCTGAGGTAGAAGAGAACCATGCACTCAAGGCCCTAAAAGAGAGCCAGAGGAAGCAGGGCCAGGCCATGTGAGACCTTGTGGGTCCCAGTAAAGAGAAATTAAAGGGTCGCTGTGAGTTGGCATCAACTTGATGGCAATGGGTTTGGTTTTAAGCAGGGACTTCTAACTGAAACGTTGGAGGTTCAAATCCACCCAGAGGTGCCTTGGAAGAAAGGACTGACGATCTGCTTTCAAAAGGTCACAGCCTTGAAAACCCTACAGAGCATAGCTCTATTCTGCAACACTTGGGGTTGCCGTGAGTTGGAATCAACTCCACGGCAACTGGTTTGGGTTTTGGTTAAGTAGAGACTTAATACGGTCAGATCTACATTTCTAATGATCACTCAGCAGATGCCAGCAATGTGGCTCTGTGAACCAACCTCTGCCAGGGCACAGTTCAAAGAACTCTACCCTGAATCCTGCAAAACAAGTTTGTTTCTTTCTTTTTTTCTTCTCCCCAGGGTGTGGCACACCACTGGGACTGTAAGCTAGCCCCTTCTTTTTCTCTTTCATTCATGAACTTTAAAGGCCAACTCCTCTTCTCTTTTCTCCGGTCTAGGACCTGGTGGGTTTTTTTGTTTTTCTTTCCTTGTGTGTGTGTGTGTGTGTGTGTGTGTGTGTGTGTTTAACAACCTCCAGTAAACTACCTCATCTCTTTCCAGATCCCTCCTTATTCCCTTACCTCTCGACTCTCTCCAACTGTCTGATGGGGCGGGTGGCAAAAGATAGAATCTGTCCTTTGGTGATTTTTATATGAAATACAGAGACAAACTGAGAAAGAACCACAGATTCTGCTCTCTTGTACCACCTCACACTCAACCAAGCCCAGTTAAAACAAAAAACAGAAAGAAAAGAAAATCTGATAATGTCACTCTCCAGGTTAAGATTCCCAGATTCTTCAGTGCCCTCTTGGCCACACGCCCCAACCTGATCACCTGGCCAATGGAGGCCTGGCTCCTGCTGGCCTGGCTCCAAGCTTTCAGTGCTGCTTTGTTTCTCCTTTATAAGAAGTTTCACCCCGCCTCTCTGCACAGCCAAAGTCCTTATAGCACCCACTGACACTTCCTCCAGGAAGCTATCCCCACCCTTCCCCTGCTCCCCCGTGAACTGCCCTGCTCTGGGTTCCCATACCATGCCAAGAAAGTAGTTTTTCCGAACTTTACTGTAACCGCTTCACTACCCACCACCCCAAGCCCTAACACACATGCACACACATCCACATGCTATCCAGCAGCTGTAGGACAGATTCTGGAAGTCACAGCCCCAGCACAGTACCTGGCACCCACACGGGACCCCTCTATATATTTACTGAATGAATGAGTAAATAAAAGTTGAAGCTTGCAGAGTATCCCACGAGCAGGAAAGGAAGTCTTCAAAAGAGATGAGAGGTTTTTTCCTTCCTGTAAGTTTGGTAATAAACGGGAACATGAAGCACCCAATTCACAAACTTCAGAAAAGGTGCTACATCTCATTCGTGGAAATTTGGAAGGATCAAAACTATCCATTCAGGGCACATATGCTCCTGGTTTTAGATAGAACCCAAACTTTAGGAAGTTGTCAGATATTAGGGCAACAGCCAGGCAGCAGGGAGAAAAGGTGTTCATGATGGAAACCCAATAAAACACCAGGACAGAAACACCAAGCTGATGCAGTCCCTATATGAGCCAACTCTGGCTGCAAAACTCCAAGCTCACCAAGCAACTGAACTTGTTCTTGATTCTGTGCACAGCTCTCTCGTCTGCCGACTACACTCAAGGTCCTGTTCTCATTGTCCTGTCTAAGGCTCTTCATAACCAAACTCCTGCACCTGTGTCTTTCTTTTTTTTTTTTTATCTTTTTTGGATTCTTTCCTCAGAAATACCAACCACATGACATTCTTATTGCACAGTTCCAGTTTTCTCAGCTGAATTCAAAAGGGACTAATACCATATTATCCAGGTCTGTGAAACAGCATTGCATCACCTGGGAGTCTGTTAGAAATGCAGACTCTCAGGCCCCACCTCAGACCTACTGATTCAGAATCAACATTTTAACAAGATACTCAGATGATCACAATGCACATTAAAGTTTGGGAAGCACTGTACTAGATCCTATATTCGATTCTCTGAACAAATATTTAGTGAATCAGTGTAGGGTGCACAGTAGGCGCTAAATATATATATGAGGATGGTAATGGCTGGGATAAGGGCAAGCACAGACATATCCCATAAATTCTAAAAAAAAGCATCACCGGGAGGATCAAGATGTCCTAGCTGGATTAATAACCTTTACACCAAAATCCAAAAGTGGCCACTGCAGAGTGGTTGTGGGAATCTGGAACCTGGGAACTTGACTCTGTTTCCAGCAGGCGGGAGGAATACAAGGGAGGTGGTGAGTGTGTGTGTGTCTTCCCCGCCTCAGCCACAGGCCGCAGGAGCTGACAAGGCCAAGTCCCCGCCCCCCTCAGCTGTCACCCTGTCAAAACAAAGCCGCTGCTGACAGCGCAGGGCCAGCTTGCCCCGCGGCCTCGGGCAATCCTCCCTCCCCAGGAGTGCGGCCCCTACATCTGGGTCTACAGCTGGGGGGCCATAGGGCGCCGAGAGCTGGGACGGAGAAGGGGATGGCAAGAAATATGTGTCCTCAAACTGAGCAGCAGCGCCCACCGCGCTGGGCTGTCACCTTGCCAAATCCTGTTTACACCTCGAGCAGCTGGGACAGCATTTTAACTAAACAAGTAATAATACAATAATGACAGGGCTGTAACCGCGCGCCGCAGAGCCTCCGCCCCCAGGCGCTCCAGGACCCTCTCCTTGGGCTGTGCCCGCCTTCCCATCCAGCGCATTCTCCGTCCCTTCGCTCTCCCTAGGCGCCGGGAGTCCGGGAGCCTTTTCCACTCCCACTCCTTGCACCCATCCCCTCCCAATGGGGCACGGGGAAAGGCCAGGCTCAGAGGGGGACGCTCTGTCCCCAAGATGTTTCCCTGGCCATGGGGCGCCCCGCCACACAGTAAGCACCATTGCACTCTGGTAGGCGCCTCCGGCGAGCTCCTACACAGCAACAAAGCCCCAGGGTAGCCCCGGAGCTCAGAAGCTAAGGCTATTCCGTCCGAGGGGGAGGAATGAAGGGCTTTCGATCTTGGTGATCCCCCTTCTCCCAACCCAACAGGACTCTTATCCAAGGAGCTAACTGGGCGCGGGCGGCAGCAGCACTTCCGCGGTGCAGCGGCCCCAGGCGGGAGGCGGGAGGCGGGAGGCGGGAGACGGGGGCGGGGCGGGGCAGGGGCGGTGGGGCTGGCAGGG
>NW_004444072.1:5731479-5785530 GCF_000243295.1 Trichechus manatus latirostris | reverse complement strand
AGCTGCTCCCCCAGGAGGGAGGGGACTAGCGGCTCCGCTGCCGCCGCCGCCGCCACTACACACGCCCTCCCCTGGCTCTGCTCCCCGGGGCTCGGCTCGGCTCCGCGGCCGCGGACATGTTCCTCCGGGCTGCGGACGCGGGTTGTGTGCAGGGGGGGCCGGGGCCAGGGGCCCCTCGGCCTCTTTTCCACTCCCGGCGGGGTCTGCGCCCCCTACCCCCACGCCTCCACACCTATCGCTCACCCACCAGGGGGCGAGGCCAAGCTCCGGCTGGGGGTGAAGGTGGGGATGAGGGTGGGGGTAGGGGGCTGGAGCCCAGGCACCTGCTGGCCGCCTCCCCCCCGACAGCCCCTCAGCCCACCCTCGCACTCCCGAGCCTGGGGCAGGAGCGGGGGACTCCAGTCGTTTGTCCTGCCACTCCGTTCCACCCTCCCTCGGAGCGAGACAACTTCCTCTACCCTAGCGGGAGCCAGAGGAAAAAAAATATTTTTGAAAAGTACCCGTCCATGCTAATCCTTTCTTTGTTGCTAATTCACCAAAATAAAAGACGTGGTGTTTTCCAGTTTTCTTTTAAAATACTTTTCTGTTAAACTTTTTTTTTAATTGAGGAGGCTTTCTTCCTATAGCAACTTCTGGACCAAATCTGCCACAAGAGGAAATAGACTGTTAATCAATACTCTGTAGTTGGTTGGTTTGTGTTTTTGAAAGTGCTGGTTGTTAAAAGAAACGATTGCCTGAAAGCACTGTCAAAATAAAACTATGCTAAGCCGGAAAAGTTTGGAAAATGTTAGGGCTCATCATTGCTATTTTCTTTTTTATAATTTTCCATCGCTTTTAAATTTGATGCCACAAGCATGCATATTAACCGGAAAAAAAATTTTAAGCGGCATCCAAAAGAGAAATGTAGATTTTGGCCTCAAACTTTTTTTTTTTTTTTTTTTTTTTTTTAACTCAACTCCAAGTTTTCAACTCTTGCTGTTGATGGCCAGGAGGGTGGTGTTTAGGAATGTTCAGGCAACTTTTCAGTTTTGCAGTTGAAATTTGTGCCTGGTCGGCCTTTCAAAAACTGTTTTTTAAAGCCGAGTGCTATTTCTCAGTACCATTCAGAAGTGCCCTAATTTTGCAGGGCAAATGTTAGCATATGTAAAATGGGTCATAATGTGCTTATCAGATTCTTTGCATGCCTACTAGCTCTCACCCAACTCCACAGGAGGCTAGACACGCCTTAAGCGTCTTGTTTTTTCCCTGGAAGTAAGCATTCTCCTTCTCCTCTTTTCCCCTCCCCCTCCATTTAATTTTTTCAATCCTTTTTTCCAGATTTTTTATGTTCTTTTGACTTTTAATGAAGAGTGGTATATGCAAAAATTGAAGGAAAAAATTAACTTTGTACATTTAAACAGCGATGTTAGAAAGGGCAAAAGGAAATTTCCACTCGTATTTTGAGTCCAGTCTGAAGGTCTGAAAGACTCATCAGTTTCCAGCAGAACAGTTAGTTCGGTGCTTCCTTTCTTGGCTTAAGGTGATTCACTTGGCTCTGCTGAGGTGTTTTGCAATTTTTTTTTTTTTTTTTTTGTCATTCTTGCCAAAGCAGGATGGGAGTTTTGAAAGCTGTGATCCCCTGATCAAACTTTCTAACATCAAGATGTTAGGAGATCTCTTAAAAATCCTCAAGCAATATCATGATAGTGATTTGGGTTACAGAGCTCTGGTGATACAATGATTAAGAGCTTGGCTTGCTCACCGAAGGTCAGCAGTTTGAATCAGTCGCTCCTTGGAAACCCTATGGGACCTATTCTGTCGTACAGGGTCACTATGAGACAGTCACTATGGCTTTTTCGGTTAGTTTGGGTTACATTGTCAAACTCATGGAATAGTCTACCTGAGATTTGTGCATTTCATTTGCAGTAAAGGTTATCTCAAAAATTTTTTAAAAATCATAAACAAATATTGAACTCTAGTTAATGGTATGCATGCTGTAAGTTTAGAGGTGCAGTGTACTGATATCTACAACATACTTCGAAATGCATCTGAAAATAAGATGGATTGATGCATGCGTCAATGGGCACATGGGTCGATGAACAGATGTGTGATAAGGCAAGTAAAGCAAAACATTAGTGGTAGAATATAGGTGGTAGGTGTTCACTGGATAATTCTTTCAACTTTTCTGTATGTTTGAAATTTTTTTACAATAAAATGTTGGGAGAAAAATCCACGTTTAATATTAACTTACCTCTCACACCCACTCCTAAGCCACTCCCAGAATTCAGGAGGCAATCTATTGCCAGAATGTTTTGAAGCAGAAGTAACCAGCCTCGTTTCAAACCATCCTGAAAACCGTCACTGTCTGAATGGTGAATGGCCTATGACATCAACTGAATATTATTTTTCATTATTTTCCTGCTCAGAGCATTCAGATGACATACTGCCTTAGGCTGAAGACCCACAATTTTAAGGCATATTCAAAATGCATGATGAGCACCAGGCAGGGAAATTTCAAAGGCAAAGGATTCAAGAGACTTATTGCCTCTTCATAATCAGGCTGTTGTGAGCATTTAGTAAGCTCTCCTGTGTGCAGAGCACTCTGTTACCACGTAGATACCAAGAAAATAAAAGACAGCGTTTCGTTTTAAAAATATTTGCAACTCACTGAGGTAAGGATGCCACAAAAAGAAAATAACAAGGACATGGGGAGTGAGAATTGTAGGGGCGGTTGACCACTGAAGGTTACTTGTGATATATTTATACTATAGAATTTTATGCAGCTGTTACAAAGAATAACCTTTATACAGTATCAATTCAATAACAGATAGATCTGCAAGAAACACTGTTGAATGAACCTGGTACAGTGTAATACCATTTATGTTAAAAGCAAACTCACATTGACATATAAACGCAATTCTGTATATGTTCAATAAATGCAAATAAAAATGTTAAAGCAAGAGCAAGATCTAAGATATGTGGCAAATTCTTAAAAGTAGTTTTGTGATGTAGGGGAGAGCAGAGCAAGGAAGGTAAAACGAGGGGGATGCAGAACTTGAGCTTTATTGACAATATGTTAATTTCAGATTTTTTCCCTACAACTTTTTAAAAATATATGACAGCTTTATTGCGATATAATTGATATCCCATAAAGTCTGCCCTATTAAATTGTACTCATCAGTGAGTTTTAGTATGTTCACTAAACTGTGCGACCATCATCACAATCAATTTTAGAATATTTTCATCACTGCAAAAAGAAACCTTTCAGCCTCCCCTCCCTCCAGCCCCTGGCAACCATGAATCTAATTTCTATCTCTATAGATTTGTCTCTTCTGGACATTTCATGTGCATGGACTCACAATGTGTGGTTTATTGTGACTGGTTTTTTTCACTTACTATGTTTTCAAGGTTTATCCATGCTATAACATGAATCAGGATTTCATTTGTTTTTATAGCTGAATAATATTCCATTGTACGGATATAAATGTTGCTGAGCGGCACAATTGGTTTGCGCTCAGCTATTAAGCTAAATAAATCTGTTTTGAAAGAAGTATGACGAGAATGCTCCTTAGAAGCATACGTCTCACCTACTTTGGACATGTTATCAGGAGGGATCAGTCCCTGGAGAAGGACATCATGTTTGGTAAAGTAGAAGGTCAGCGAAGAAGAGGAAGACCCTCAATGAGACGGATTGACACAGTGGGTGCAACAATAGGCTTAAGCATAACAGCAATTGTTGGGATAGCGCAGGACCGGGCAGTGTTTTGTTCTGTTGTACACAGGGCCGCTATGAGTTGGAATGGACTAGACAGCACCTGACAACAACATTAAGCTAAAAGTTGGCAGTTCAAACCCACCCACTGGTGCTGCAGAAGAAAGACCTAGTGATTTGCTTCCATAAAGATTACAGCCAAGAAAACCACATGGAGTAATTCTACTCTGTAATGCATGGAGTTGCCATGAGTCAGAGTTGACTCAAAGGCAATGGATTTGGTTTTTGTTTTGTTTTGTTTTCAGTGAGTGTGAAATGATACCGCACTGTAGTTTAGATTTGCATTTCCCTGATGATTAAAGATGTTGAACTTCTATTCATGTGCTTATTGGTCATCTGTATATCTACCTTGGAGAAATGTCTATTCATACATATTTTTAAATTGGGTTATTTGCCTTTTAATTGTTAGCTCTAAAAGTTCTTTATATATTCTAGATACAAATCCCTTATGTGATATACGATTTGAAAATATTTTCTCCCACTCCATGGGTTGCCTTTTAACTTTGTTGATGGTATCCTTTGAAGCACAAAAGTGTTTAATTTTGATGAAGTTTACTTGATCTATTTTTTTCTTTTGTCGATTGTGCAATTGGTGTCATATATAAGAATCCATTGCCTAATCCAAGGTCACAAAGATTTACTTCTGTATTTTCTTCTAAGTGGTTTATAGTTTTAGCTCTTATATTTATATCTGTGATTCATTTTGAGTTCCCTTTTTTGATATGGTGTGAGGTAAGTGTCTAATTTCATTCTTTTGTATCCAGATATGTAGTTTTCCCAGCACATTTGTTGAAAAGATTCATTCTTCCCCCCATTGACTTGTTTTGGCACGCTTGCCAAAAATCAATTTACCCTAAATGTGAAGGTTTACTTCTGGATTCAATTCGATTCCATTGATCTATAAGTCTATCTTTATGCCAGTAGCATGCTCTTTTTAAAAAAAAAAATTAGGTGTAATTATAGTTTATTGCAGTGATATTTTCTTTTCTTTTTTTATTGGGATTTAGGTGAAAGTTTACTTAGCAGATTAGTTTCCCATTAAACAGTTAATACACAAATTGTTTTGTGACATTGGTTGCCAACCCGGTGATGTGTCAACACCCTCCGCCTTCTCCACCCTAGGTTCCCTGTTTCCTTTCGTACAATTTTCCTGTCCCTTCTTGCCTTCTCATCTTGCTTTTGGGCTGGTGTGCCCATTAGTCTCATGACTGAACTGTGAAGTGTGTCCCTCGTGTGTGTTATTGTTGGCCCTACAGACCTGTCTAATCTTTGGCTGAAGGGTGAACCTCAGGAGTGACTTCAGTACTGAGTTTAAAGGGTTTCTGGGGGCCATACTCTCGGGTTTTCTCCAGTCTCTGTCAGACCAGCAAGACTGGTTTATTTGTGTGTGTGTGTGTGACTTTGAATTTTGTTCTACCTTTTTCTCTCACTCTGTCTAGGACCCTCTATTGTGATTCCTGCCAGAGCAGTTGGCGGTAGTAACCGGGCACCATCTAGTTGTTCTGGGTTCAGTATGGTAGACGTTGCAATAGTTGTGGCCCATTAGTCCTTTGGACTAATCTTTCCCTTGTGTCTTTGGTCTTCTTTATTCTCCTCTGCTCCAGCTGGGATGGGACCAGTGGATGTATCTTACATGGCTGTCCACAGGCTTTTAAGACTCCAGAAGCTACTTACCACAGTCAAATGCAGAATATTTCTTTATAGACTATGTTATGCCAATTGAGCTAGATGTTCCCCAAGACCATGGTCCCCAGCCCTTAGCCCAGTAGCTCAGTCTCTCAGGGCATTTGGATGTGTCAGTGAAGCTTCTATGACTTTGCCCTGGTGAAGTTGTACTGACTTCCCCAGTATTGTGTACTGTCCTACCCTTTCACCCAAGTTACCACCTATCTACTATCTAGTTTGTGTTTTTCCCTCTCCAGCCCTCCCCTCCCTCGACCAATAGCTCATGGTCTTATTACTGAAGCTTTGCAATAAGCTTTGCCTACCTTTTTTAAAATTATTATAAAACTGGACTATATATCTATTATTTCTACTTTCTTTATGGTATGTTTTCTCTAGCCCTGACCTATCTGCACACCTCATCTCTCTCTACTTCTCCCTCACTCTTTCAATTCCCAAAATACTAGATTTGTAAACTTCCGCCATGCCCCACACTGCCTCCCTCCTTCAGTCTTAGCACACTCTTTTCTCTGCCTGGAAGTACTACCTTCAGGACTATACAGCCAGCAAACCTGATTTATCCTTAAAATCTGTATACAAGACCACTCCTGTGCAATGCCTCTGGGTGAGCTGTTCTGCAGCCTGATCCTTAAAAGCAGTTATACACATTTGTTTTGAAATTAACTGCATGTCCTACCTTTCAGTGAGCACCCTTGAAAGTGAAACTTTATTTTTATTTTTCTATTCCCGGTACCTCACCTACATATAGGTTCTCAATAAATACTGGTCATTTCAGCCTGAAAAATCTACCTTGAATCTGTTCACATCTGTCTCCATGGCCATCACCTCTTGCCCAGACTACTAATAACTTCTTGTCTCTCTGCTTTTATCTTTGTTCTACCACATTCTGGTCTCTGCAGTTCAGAATGAGTTTCAAAGCTATAAATGCAAATCTGGTCACACAACTCCCTGCTTGAAACCTTCCAAGGGCTTCTCATAGCATTTATAATACAAGCTCAAGCTGTAACATGACTGACAAGGCCCGCCTCTCCTGCTCTTTCTTCTTTGTGTGCAGTCTACTCCAGCCAGACTCGGGAGGCTTTTTCCTACCTCAGGGCCTTTGCATTTGCTATGTTGCATGGACTCCTTCCCTCAAACAGCATGGCTGGCTCTTATCTGCCTAATATCCTTTGCCCACCTAGGAAAGGCATGTTTTGTGACCATCTGTTATTTCTCCAGCAGTAAGCAGCTTTTCACTTTTCCTTTCTACCAAGCCTGTGCAGCTTCTGGAATATTCCAATCACACTGAACATCACAGATGGATTCAAATGGTCCCCATTGAGGGCCCAGATTCCAAGACTGCACTTGGCGGTTTAAGAGCAGGTTTGGCCCAGTGCATGGCTGAGGACTGATGTCCTTCCCAGCACAGTCAGCTGCCTTTAGTGACAGCGGCTGGACTTGAGTGTAGAATAAGGAGATGTGAGGTGAGTACCTATGTGTGGAGCTCCTTGAGCCAACTTGCCACTGAAGAAAGTGGCTGTGATTACTGGACATTTATTTTCAGAAACTCTAAAATTAAATCTATCCTTTTAAGGAAAAATAACAGAAAACAATTTTGAAAGAAATCCTAGAATTGGGAGACATAAAATTTCCTACTCTAGTTGTCAAGTATTTATGCAATTAAATTGTCATTCCCAGTGTGAGTCCTAAATACCATTTTAAAATACCACATCCCAAATACCATTTTTAAAAACCCAGTGCCCTCAAGTCAATTCCGACTTTGTTCTTAATAACGATCTTCTGTTTTGTACGGAGTCCCTGGGTTGCGCAAACTGTTAATGTGCTCGGCTACTAACCGAAAGGTTGGAAGTTGACATCCACCCAAAGGTGCTTCAGAAGAAAGGCCTGGCAGTCTACCAGCCATTGAAAACCCTATGGAACACAGTTCTACCCTGACACACATGGGAGATGCCATGACTCAACAGCAATTGGTTTATTGGTTACATTTTATATGAACAGGCCTAAGTGTATCTGGCTGAGCATTGCACTTGTAAATAGAGAGTTTTATTCCCCATTGTCTTTGTTTTAAGTACTCAACACCCCCCACCAAAAAAAAACCCAAACCCATTGCCATCAAGTCAATTACAACTCATAGCAACCCTGAAGTGCAGAGTAGGGCTGCTCCATAAGGTTTCCAAAGAGTGGCTGGTGGATTTGAACTGTGGACTTTTTGGTTAGCAGCCTAAGCTCTTAACCACTGCACCACAAGGACTGCAATACTAACATACATAAATTTATTTTACCAACCTACCCACCATTTACAATAAAGGTACAACGTAAGTAAAAGAAATATTGGAAACCTTGGTAGTGTAGTGGCTAAGAGCTACAGCTGCTAACCAAAAGGTCGGCAGTTGGAATCCATCAGGCAGGTGCTCCTTGGAAACTCTATGGGGCACTTCTACTCTGTCCTATAGGGTCACTATGAGTTGAAATCGACTTGACAGCAATGGGTTTTTTTTTTTTTTTTTTTTCAGGTTAAGTCAAAGAAATGTAGTCATTTCTTTTGAACTCAGGTGAAATACATTGTTGCTTTTCTAAAGCAGCCCATGAGTATCGCCTTAAGCAACTCAAAAGTTATGTAAGAAATCAAATTTGCAAAGAGCCAAATTTTGGTATGACCTAGATTTTCTGGAACACTCCTAATATCATGCATTTTGTTCTTGTTAGTGCCAGCTAATTGTTTAAAATAAACCTCAGAGGGATCCTAACTCCCTGTGTAAAAATGTTCATACACATGATTTCACAGACCAGAAAAAAGTCTTTGTCAAGACAGATTTTCTAGTTTAGGGTCTCCTTCAGGGTCACTATGAGTAGGAATCGACTTGACAGCAACGGTTTTTTTTTTTTTTTTTTTTTTTTTTGGTATATAGGACAGAAGGAGCCCTGGTGGCACGGTGGCTAAACACTGGGCTGCTAACTGAAAGGTCAATGGTTCAAACCCACCCACCACTCTGCCTAAGAAAGATAAGGCAGTCCGCTTCTGTCAACATTACAGCCTTGGAAACCTTATGGCGCAGTTGTACTCTGTCCTGCAGGGTTGCTATGAGTTGGAATCCACTTGAAGGCAACAGGTTTGGTTTTTGTTTTGTTTATATAATTCCTTAATTTTAGCTCCTAACTGGCTAAGCACAGCACTGTTGACCCTCAAGTCTAAAATCAAAGCTCACATCCTTATGTTCCAATTTACGCTAATACATCAGTGACTGCTTTGGGTAAAAAAAAAAAAAACGGAAGTGTTCAGTATGGTAACATGATAGCCCTGCCAAACCACACACACACACAAAAAGTTTATACTATTAAGTTATAAAATATTTCAAACATATAGAAAAATACAGTGAATAATATAATATCTGTCTATTCAGCAACGAGTTTTTTTTTTTAATGTTTTCATTTGACAAAAATGTGTATGTTTAAGAAATCCCATTTTGTTCCTCTTTTTATCTCATTTCCCAAGTGCCTGCCTACCTCAAAAGTAAACACTCTTTAGAGGTCATGTGTGTCATTCTTGTTCATGTTTTTGAACGTTTACAAAATAAACTCTAGAGAAGGGTTCAGTGCACTTTTTCTGTAAAGGGACAGAGAAATATGTTAAGCTTTTTTGGGTCATATGGTCTCTGTCACAACTACTCAACTCTTTGTGAAGAGAATAATAAGCGATACATTAAATAAATGAGCAAGACTGTGTCCCCAAAACACTTTATTTATAGACATCGAAATTTGAGTTTCACATAATTCTCACATGTCACAAAATAATCCAAATTTGAGTTTCACATAATTCTTACATGTCACAAAATAATCGTCTTCTTTTGATTGTTTTTCTCAACTATTAAAAAAATGTAAAAACTTTGGAGAGCGTACAAAACGGGAGTCAGGCTGGATTTGGAGGCAGTGGTTTACCAAATTTATTAGCATAATTTTGTTTATAATGTTTTCGTATGACTTTAAAATATCAAATTTTTTATTTTAAATTTTTATTGTTTAAAAATATGTCTTGTATCTGTCCCCATGTCAATTAGATGCTATTGTGTACTAGTAACAGAAAAAAAAATTGTTTTTCTTACATAATTGGCAATCAAACAGGATAATAGCATATTTTAACTACTCACCAAACACTCCCATCTTTCTTCTTATTGTTGTCTAGAATGTTATTTCCACATTTTTTATAGCACAAATCAACTTATTGTTTTATTATAATAAACAGTTAATTAACATTGCCGACATATTTGACTAATTCCCATGCTAATTGTTTCTTGCACTGTACGCTTCACTCTGGGTTTTTTGGGTTTTTTTCCCTTGCTGAATATATCCTTTAATAGTTCTTGCAGAGAGGATCTAATTCACTATTTTACTTATCTATGAGCCCCGGTGGCACAACAGTTAAGCGCTCAGCTATTAATTGAAATGTTGGTGGCTCAGATCCCCTCAGTGGCTCTGTAGGAGAAGGACCAGTCGATTGGCTCCCATAGAGATTAACCGCCCAAAACCAAATCCCTTTCTGTCGAGGGATTCCAACTCACAGCGACCCTGTAGGGTAGGGTAGAACGTACCCCATAGGGTTACCAAGGCTGTAAATCGTTATGGAAGCAGACTGCTATATCATTCTCCTCCAGAGTGGCTGGTGGATTCAAACCATCAACCTGTTAGCAGCCGAGAGTTTAATCGCTACACCACCAGGGCTCCTTCCTATAAAGATTACAGCCTAGAAAATCCTTTGGGACAATTTTACTTGTCACATGGGGTCTTTATGAGTAGAAATCCTCATCTAACAGAAACAAGTTGTCTGTTTAGAGACAGCCTTAAATCCGTAGGAGGTGAAACATTTGCATCAAATGTATTATATATACTTAAGCTGAGTTTAATGTTTTTTATTAGCCTGTTAAAAAAGATAATATTGTCTACACTGAAGTGGCATTTGATTTTTTTAAGTAAACATTTATGTTTTCTTCACACCAAAGAAAAGAACAAGAATCAGAGCCCAGTATATGTGAATCTTCAGCCGCTTTTCCCCCTTAGCCTTTCTATTCTGGAATATTTATCCTATTTTTTTAGTAGGCTTTTTGTTTTTTTTTAAGGTATGACTTGCATTTAATTAAATGCACTTAATTGTCCAGCTCGATGAATATTTATATATGCATACACTTGGGCACTCACCACCAAGATCATTATATAGAACATTCCCAACACCCAAGAAAGCTTCCTCTTGCCCCTTTCTAGTCAATATCATAAGACAATCACTATTCTGACTTTCATCATCATAGATTAGTTTTGTCTATTTTTTTTATTGTGCTTTGGATGAAGATTTACAGAGCAAATTAGTTTCTCATTGAAGTTTTGCCTATTTTTTAATTTCATGTAAATATAATCATATTTGTTGGTGGTGGACTCTTTTTTGTACATCATTATGTTTATAACAGTCATTATTTTGGTCCATGTCACCACGTAGTCACACTTTTTTATTGCTGTGCAGTATTCTGTTGTTTGACTGTACCACAGTTTGTTTATCCATTTTCTTGTTGATGGACACGTCCAGTTTTTCACTATTATGAATAAAGTTGCTATGAATATTCTTATAATGTCTTCTCGTTGTCATATGGACTTATTTCTCCAGGGCATATACCTAGGGGTACAGTTGCTGGATCATAGGGAAGATGTATGCTTAGCTTTAATAGATTCTGCCAAATAATTTTCCAAAGTGATTATATCAATTTATACTCTTATCTGGAGTGTATGTGAATGACAATGCTGCACATCTTCATCCAACTTTGATGTTGTCAATCTCTTTAATTTTCACCATTTTGGTGGTCACGTAGTGGTATCTCTTTGTAGTTTTAATCAGCATTTGCCAAATGCTTAATATGTTGAGCACCTTTCTTTTGCTTATTGGTATTTTCGATATCCTCTTTTGTTCAAGTCTTTTGCCCATTTTAAAATTGGGTTGCCTGTCTTTTTCTTATTGATCTGTAGTAGTTTTTTAATATGATTTCTTTTGGATCTGAGTCACTTCACAGATGCATGTATTGCAAATATCTTCTCCTAGTCTGTAGGTTGCTTTTTCACTGTCTTAATAGTGTCCTTTGATCAAGAGAAGGCCTTACTTTTCACTGAAGTCTGATTTATCGATATTTTCTTTTATGTTTAGTGCTTTGCGTCCTGTTTGAAAATTCTTTGCCTAATCCATGGTTGGTATGATATTCTCCTCTGTGCTCTTCTTTGAGTTTCGCTGTTCTTACCTTTCACATTTGGGTCTCTGTTCCATCTCAATCAATTGCCAACTAGAGGGCCGCCGTATCTTATGAATTTTCTCTTCATATTTTATTTGTTAACGCTCATTGTTAAATGTTTGGAGCAAAGGGAGGACCTCATAGCATGAGCTTATAGCTCCATCTTTACTGAAAGCTTACTGTAGTGCTTTTTAAGAATAGTCTTGTACCCCGTTAAAGGTTGCAGGTTCTTTAATTAATTTTAAAGGAGCACCACCCTTAGACCCAGGCAAGGGCTCTACTCCAGGACTCATAGTTGACAGAGTTCCTCATATCATAAATACTCAAAAATAAATGGGGCATCTCTGTCATTTGGGATAAACTTTGAACCGGGCAACTCTGTAAACCTAGACATTCACTTTTCTGCCGAACGTTTCTCCAGCCCTAGGTTGACACACTTCCTCACATCTCTTGCCCTAGATCCTCAAAACAAAAGATGCCAGCCTGGGAAAGCTGAGAGGTTTGAGTGTGAGAGAGACAAGCTTTGGAGTGCAAGAAGGATTTGAGTGGCAGAAGTGCTTAGGTAAGAGAAAAGACAAATTAATTAACTTGTCAAATCCTCCTTCTTAGCATGAATGCAAAAGATTCTTGCATAACAAAGTATTGTTTCCAAGAGCGCCAAGCAGCCTTTTTCTTGCTTCTCTTTGTGTTCCAATTCATGGTTCTGAAGATCCTCATAAATTAGCACGGTATTCACTAACGTTGCACAGAGTGGCGGTGGAATATTTTGTAATACTAAACAATTTATTTTACTCTTACATTTATATGTATGTAGAGCTAAACATTACATATGTGAAGCCAGACACGATTCTTTCACTGGCAAATAAATGAACGCTGAATGCAAGATCAATGAATAGTTTTAAAGAATACTTAAGAAGAGTTAATTAAATTGTCTGAAAATTTGATAAAAACTTTTAGCTTTATTTAAAAATGATCAAAAATTTGATAATGATTAATTATAATTTCATTTTGTCTTTTAGTTCTGATAGATCTTTTGAATAATTTAGGAAAAATAGCATTTAAAAAATGTAAAAATGATTTTAATCTTTCAATTTTATTTTTTACATTTACTTTAATTCACTTTTTTGGATGGATATACATTCAAAGTTTGTATACTTTAAATTACAATTACATTTTAAACCTGTACATGTAATAAAGGAAAGCTGGTGGTGCAGTAGTTAAGAGCTCAGCTGCTAACCAAAAGGCCACCAGTATGAATCCACCAGCAGCCCCCTGACACCTTATGGGGTAGTCCTACTCTATCCTACAGGGCCACTGTGAGTAGGAATCAACTCCACGGCAATGGGTTTGTTTGTTTTTGACATGTAATAACATTTTAAACCATGTATTATTCTGAACTAAAAAAATTAAACAGAAAAGAAAAAAAAAAGAAAGTCCATAAATATGTTAAGATTGTGTGTCAGCTCGGATGGGCCATGCTTTGCAGTGATTTGGCAGTTACGATACAGTTTGGCAGTCATATAATCATGTGATCACCTTCATGATGAGATCTGAGATAATGGGATCACCTTCATGATGGGATCTGCTGTGAGCAGCCAATTAGTTGGAAGGGAGTTTCATCAGGGATGTGACCTGCATCCAATATAGGTGGACTTTCTGGGAAGGCTTGTGGGCTTTTGCTTGCTCTGGATCCTGCCGCTGGCTCCTGTTCATCTGACCTTCAGTTCTTGGGACTTGAGCTAGCAGCTTACCTGCTGTCTTGTCTGCTGATCTTGGGATCTGTAGGTCTTTGCAGCCTGTGAGCCAGAGCTCTGCTGTCTGACTTGCCTCCTCTTGGGTTCTCCAGCCCCTGCAGCTATGTGAATCAGGAGAAGCCTACAGCCTGATCCACTGACTTGGGACGTTCCAGCCTCTACAACCACGTAAGCCATTTCCTTAATATAAATCTCTCTACATATTTATACGCTTCACTGGTTTTGCTTCACCAGAGAACCCAGCCTAGGACAATAAGGAAAAGCAAAGGGCTTAGAGTAGCGTCTGGCAAATGATGAGCATTCAGTAAATATCAAGGTTCACCTTCTGCCACTCCCACTTTCTCTCTCTGGTTTTAACTTGACATCAGATTAAACATTGTTTTCCTCCGTTCTTCTTCCTCAGTCTCCATGCTCTAAATACAAACATACATATCCTGTTTGCAGTTTGTTTGCTTTTTGGAAACAGGCCTAAAATTTGGAAGAAAACAGAGCCAGTAGAACTGACAGTAGGCATTAGAGGAATCTAGCAGCGGCCAGACAGAAAAATTAGATGAAAAGTTCAATTGCTTAAGATAACCAATACTTACAGCAGAATTCTGACATATGGTATTCACCACTCACTTCTTGGCCTAGTGAGAAGTCATGGGCACCTCGGAAATGTGGTTGTGATCAAAGAGAATTAAACTGACTCTTACTAACAATATGACTTACAGGTTAAGCTGCCAGCCTTCAGCAAAACCAGATTAAAACTTCAGGAAGTTAGCACTACTGGGCACATCCACACATTCTCAAGCATACACCTGGAATATTTTAATAGCTGGAATCCAATTTCAGCAGCAATGCATGAGAAATTCAAATTTGTTATAATGCTTACCAATAATATGCTGATAGCTAAGAGTTATTGGGTATTCACTATGTGCTTGGCACTGTGTAAGCAACCTTGGTAGTCCAATGGTTAAGCGCTCGACTACTCACTGAAAGGTCAGCGGTTTGAATCCACTAGCTACTGTGCAGGAGGAAGATGTAGTAGTCTGCTTCTATAAAGATTACACCATTGGAAACCCTATGGGACAGTTCTACGCTGTCCTATAGGCTCGCTATGAGGCAAAATCGACTTGACTACTCTAGGTGTGGGGAGGTGGCTCAAACAGTTGAACGCTAGTAGTCAAGCTGACAGTTTGGAAGCTTCAGCCCACCCAGAGGCACCTTGGGAGACAAATCCCATAATCTGCTTCCAAAAGCCCAGAGTCTTGAAAACCCTACGGAGCAGTTCTACTCTGCACATATGGGGTCACTGTGAGTCAGAACTGACTCCACGGCAGCTAATAATAACAGGAGATTCCCTCCCTCCAATTACAGTCTACATACTAAAAACTCCTTAATGGTGAGGCTGGAGTAACAAAACAAAATCAGTCAATTACAACTCATGGCAACTCCATGTGTTGAAGAGTAGAACTGCACTCCATATAGGTTTCAAGGCTTTGAACTTCTTTAGAAGCAGATTGCCATGCCTGAGAAGAAGACTGAGGCCCCACTAGGTGAGTTCAAACCACCAACCTTTTGGGCAGTAGCCCAGTGCTTAATCTGTTTGCACAACCCAGGGAAGATGATATTTTTTCATTCTAGAACAGCACTGTTCAATAGAACTTTCTACTACAACGGAAATGTTCTATATCTGCATGTTCAGTATGGTTAGCCACTAGCCACATCTGCCCATTGAACCCTTGAAATGTGACAAGTGAGACTGAGGAAGTAAATTTTTAATTTAATTTAATTTTAACTAGCTTAAATTTAAATAACATGAGCCTAGTGGCTACCCTGGAGCCCTGGTTGCTCAGTGGTTAAGAGCTAGGGCTGCTAACCAAAAGTTTGTCGGTTCAAATCCGCCAGCTGCTCCTGGGAAACCCTATGGGGCAGTTCTACTCTGTCCTGTAGGGTCGGAATTGAGTCAATGGCAGTGAGTTTAACGGCTACCATACTGGATAGCACCGTTGTAGGTAATTTGGCAGCCAAGTTCCCACCAGAGTCTGAGAGTTTCTGTTACTCCACTGTCCTTTCTTCTAGTTCTATGACTGGCCAGCTTCTGGGCCATGAATCTCCAGGCTCAGGGAGGGAAAAGAATTGGCATCTTTCTTACTCTCTTTATTAAAAACTAAATCTCTAAGTGCTCAAACACTCATTTCATTTGTTCATTCATCTATTCAGCAAATATTTATGCAACTCTTACTAGAGGCCAGGAATCTCTACTATAAGTCTATGCTCTGGCTCTGGGCTAAAATGGCAAACAAGATAGGGCTGGCAAGACAGGCACAAATTTAAATAAGGGAAAAGTACAAGGAGTTGTGAAGGTATTTGACAAAGGGTTGAGGACTCGTGAGGAATCGGAAAAGACTTTCTGATGATGCTAAAGTTCAGCTTGTGGAAGTGATGTTTCGGTGGAGACGTGAAGAATGAGTTCGAATTAACTGGGTGACAGGTGGATGGAACAGCAGGACAGAGCCCTGAGGCACACAGAGTGTGGACACGTGTAAAGACAGGAAAGTGGAGAGAGATGATGCTGAAGAGGCAAGCTTTGGCCAGGCACTACAGAGACCTGTACATCGTATTAGGGCTTTTGGCCTGTATCCTAAAAGTAGTGGCAAGCTACTGAAAGGTTTTAAGCAGACGAGTGACATGATTAGAAAATAAACTTTAAAAAAACAAAAGAAAACTTGGCTTTTTACAAGGGCCTCATTGTTCCCTGTTCCTTCCTTCCTTCCTCTTCCAGCAGGCAGGCAGGTGACTTCCCCAGACACAGGCCTGCAGCTGGCCCCAGAGGCTGTTCCTCAGAACAGACTAGAAGTACTTGGTGCCGGGCCCAGAGGATGAATGGAGCTAAGCTGTGTTCTTTCGCCTAATGCCCTGTGTGTTCTCTCTGTGTGTTTCTGCCATTAAGTAAATACTGGGGTATTTATAAGAACTGTCAGCAAACCACCCACTCCATTTTCTCTGTCACAGGCCCAGAGGCCCTCAAACAGCAACAGCCTGTACCAGAATCTCTGTGATACCCAAAGAGACATGGCCAAAGAGAATACTAAAAATAACTCTCTTCCGCACAGAATGGTGCCTGCTGCCTCAACGTTTACGATCATGGTTGTAAAACATGTAGGAAACTTGAAATTGATGGGCAGTTTTAAGTCAAGCAAGGACAGCTTACTGGAGTAGATGGTTTTCTGTATTTTCTCATCTGGCCAGGTTTGCACTGAGCCACGTGTATTTGATTGACTTGCATTTGGGATGGCAAGTCAAGAATTTATTCCAGGACGGAAAGGCAAAAAAAGAAGAGTGAAAGAGAAATAAAGATTTGTGTATGTATTTGAATTTGAATTTCAAAGGCTTCAGAGAAACCCAACTTCCTTAAGCAAATGAATTGCTGATTGTCCTTTTCATCCAAAATGAACTGATTTTTACTTCTGTCCCTGGCATCATAGAAAAGTCACCGGATTTGCTGGTCAACCACAATTGGGCTTAAGCCCCAAATCTGCAAGTTAACTTCCCTTCTGGATCCTAGTGTCCTCATCTGTAAAACGAGTTAATGATGCCTGTTTGCAGGGTTATTGTATGGATGTGAGACAATGTGAATGGAATTATTAGCAATGGCTCCAGCACATGGTAAGCTCTCATATTGCTACAGTGAAACCTGTGAGAGCCGGAACTCGATGGGACTGCCTTGTTTTTCTCGGTCTCAAAGTTTTCCACTTTTGACAGGGTGCCGTCTTACCACTTTTCTATCACTTGTCTTAGTGGAAAATATTTGAGTTTTCCTTCTCTGACAGGTTTCCTCCTTACGCAGGTCCCAGCTTTCACAGGTTTTACTGTATTATCTAGTGATGCATCTGTGTGTCTATCTTCCCCAAGACACTGAGCTCCTCACACTTAGAAACTTGCTACTGGCCTTTGTGTCTAGGGCCTGCCCCCGTAGGTAGGTGCTCAATACATAAAACAAATAATTGCTACAACCATCTCAAAGTGAAAGCGTTCTTCTCGAGTTGTTAGCCTTCCCACGACACTCAATCTTCTTTAATTCCCTTTACCCTTTGTTGTTTATTTACATTGCTTTGGACTCGAGTTTATGGGACACACTTCCAGAAAGTTATTTCCCTAGAATATTTGCATTTACTTAGATAGCTTTAAGTAATTTTATTGTCTTCAGAAAAACAATTCATACTTATTAAGAAAACAATTAAATAATACATAAAAGCGGAATACAAGTTAAAAGTTTATTTTCCTTATTATAGAAGACCAGTTGCCAATCACTGAGGAAAAGATTAACAACCCAGTAGAAAAAAAGAAAGAAAAAGTATGTGAACCATCAGTTCACAGAAAATGAAAGTCTAATGACCTACAAATATTTGTGAAAATGTTAACCTCTTTCTTAATTTAAAATGCAAAAGAAACATCAGTAAACTTCCACTTTTCACTGTTATACTTATTATTGATCAGGATAGAGGAAATGAAACTCTCAATAACAGTTATTATTGGTGTCAAATATAGCTGGCTATTTGACAATATTTGGAATATATGCTCTTTGCAGGAAGGATTTTGCTGTCTTCGTCACGTAATCCCCAGTGCTAAAAACAGCACCTGGACCATAGTGCATTCTCAGTAAAGGGTAGTTGAATAAATTTTTAAGATTCAAAATGCACTTAGTCATTGGCAGGGGATTCTACTACTAGGAATTTACCTTATGGATACATGGGCAGGGATTTTTTTGTTGCAGCATTGTTTGTAACAGGCAAATTCTATTAACAGACTAAATATCCATAAATAAAAAAATGTAAATAACTTTTTGTGTACCTATACAATGGGATATTATGCAGATATTAAAAAGAGATATTAAAAAGAGATAAGGTAGAGCTGTATATATTTACCACCATCTGTCAGTTTGCTGTACTGTGGTGGTTGCACGTTGCTAGGATTTTGGAGCCATGCCACTGATATTTCAAATACCACCAGGATCACCATGGTGGACAGATTTCAGCAGTGCTTCCAGACTAAAAGAGACTAGGAAGAAAGACCTGGTGATCTACTTCCAAAAATTAGCCAATGAAAACTTTATTGATCTCAACAGAACATTGTCTAAATTGCTTGCTTTGAACATGTCATCAGGAGGGATCAATAGCTGGAAGAGGACCTCATGTTTGGTGAAGTAGAGGGCCAGTGAGGATGTGGGGGACCTTTAGTGAGATTGATTGGCACAATAGCCACAAGATGGACTCAAACATGCTGACGATGGTGAGGATGACACAGGACCGGACAACGTTTCATTCTGTTGTATATAAGTTTGTCATGAGTCAGAGTCGATTCAATGGCAGCCATCTACATATCTATCTGTCTGTCCATCTCTGTCTGTCTGTCTGTCTATCTATCTACCTACCTACCTACCTGTCTACCTATCTATCCTGACCTGGAACAATGTCTACAATGTTATTGCTTAGTGAAAACATAAATTGCACAACAGTGCATATAATATGATAATATGTAAAATATGATCAACTTGTTTACTGTGATTCATGTCAGTAAGTGAGTTTATCTTTTTATGATGGATTGAGACGAGGAAAAAGAACATTTTCAATTCAGAGCCTACTTACTTGCTTAATTTTTTCCAATTTAATAAGAAGCAGCTGCAATTTTATGATTTATTTTTAAAAAAACAAAAGTGTACGAAGATATTTATGTTAAAGACGTATTTATATAAAAATGTAAAAAAGGCGTAAATTTATTTTTTTGAAAATACTTATTTGGGGAAAGTGATACATTCTCATTAAAAATACTACGTAGAAAAGCAAGAAGAAAGTAAAAATCTCTTACAAAGATAAAATATTAGCAATTTGTTGACCATCTTTCTAGCTATTTCTTTATGCATCTATACAATTTTACATAAACAGGTTCATCCTGTTTATGTTGCTCTGTAGTCTTCTGTTTCATCAAACAATATTCAGTGGACTTCTTTCTAAATAAATAAATAGGGATTGTATAAGATGCATAGTATGCTATTGTATTTATGACTAATTTTAGTAAACTAACAAAAGGGACCAGTGTCTGGAGAAGGACATCATGCTTGGTAAGGTAGAGGGTCAGCGAAAAAGAGGAAGACCTTGGACGAGATGGATTGACACAGGGGGTGCAACAATGAGCTCCAACATAGCAACAACTGTGACGATCACACAGGACCGGGCTGTGTTTCATTCTGTTGTAGGTAGGGTCACTATGAGTCGACAGCACCTAACTACAACATCAACTTATTTTTGGATACTTTTGGACACTGTAAACAATGCTGTCTCATTAATTTTTTAAGTAATGAATAGACACAAAGTAACAGTTTAAATGTATGTGTAAGATATAAAAGCAATTCTATGAAGAATAATGTACCCATTATCTAATTGGTGTCACTTTGAAGGCCCCAATCCAATTTCTTTTCCTGTCCCTTCTGAGGTAATTGCTATTTTGAATTTTCGTTTATCACTATCTTGCTTTTACTTATAGTTTTATCACATATGTTTACATCCCTAAACAACATAGTGTTTAATTTGCAAATTTATGAACTTTACATGAATGACATCTCCCTCTGTAGTCTCCTTGTGACTGGCTGCTCGTTGCGTCAATATACACTTCCTGATATTCTTCCAAGTTCTGTGTAACTGGAGTTTCTTCTTTGCACTGGGGTATGGTATTCCTTTGTATGAATACATTGTCATTTATTCATTCTCCTTGTGGTGATCCCTCTAGAGTGACCCCAATGATTACCACCTGGTATTCACACACTTTCTATAATCCTCTCCCCTTGAGTGTAAGTAGGACCTGTTAGACTATGGCAAAAGTGACAGGATGACTGGGCCTTGATTATATTAGATTATATAAGGCTCCGTCTTGCTTGCAGACTCTCTCCCTTGATGGCTTTGAAGAAGTAAGGCCATGTTGTGAGGCCCATGTGGCAAGGAGCTAAGGGCAGCCTCTAGGAACGGAGGGTGGCCTCCAGCTTACAGCCAACAAGCAAGAAGACAGGTCCTCAGTTCAATAACAGCAAGGAAACAAATTCGGTGAGCAACCTGAGTGAGTGTGGAAGTGGATCCTTCCCAGCTGAGCCTCCAAAGGAGACCCTACCCCTGGCTGACACCTGATTGCAGCCTTGCAAAGGATCCAGCTAAGTAATGGCTGGACTCCTGACCCATAGAAACAGTGAGATAATAGATGTGTGTTGTTTTAAGCTACAAAGTTGGTGGTAGTTTGTTTCGCAGCAATAGGTAAGTTATTGTTGGATACTTGTGTTGTTTCTAGTTTATTGCCATTGCCAGCTGTACTAATATAACTATTCTTATGCACATCTCTCGATGCACTCGCAATAGTTTCTATAGGATAAATAACTAGAAATGGACTTGCTAAGTCATAGAGTATGTCAGAGCTTAGCAAACTTTGGTAAAGGGACAGATAGTAAATATTTTAGGCTCTGCAGGCCTATGCCCCTGCCACAACTATTTGACTCTGTCATTTTAGTGCAAAAGCAGCCACAGGCAATATGTAAATGAATGAACACGGTTGCGTTCCAATAAAACTTTGTGGACACTGAAATTAGAATTTCATTTAATTTTCACATGTCATGAAATCTTCTTCTGATTTGTTTCAACCATTTAAAAGTGTAAAACCCATTATTAGCTCATGGATCGTACAAAAATAGGTGGTGGGCCAGGTTGGCCCACGGGCCATAATTTGCAGATCCTTGGGATAGGTCCATCGTCAACTTGTAAGATAGGGAATATTGTTTTCTAAAGTGATTGTACTGAGTTTTCCTCCCACCGGCAGTGTAGTGTTTAAGAGTTTGCATCACTCCGCATCCTCACCAGCATTTGGGATGGTCGGATTTTAACGCTTTGTGCCAATATGGTGGGCATGAAATTCTACTACATTATGGTTTCCTCTGCATTTCCCTGATTTTTGCAGAGGTGAAGAGGGGTTTATTGATTAATCATATTTCCTCTTGTGAAAAGTCTTGCAAGTCTTCTGCATTTTGGGGGAGAAGGCAATGTTTGACTTTTTATTATAGATTTGAGTTATTTATATTTTGACATATTCTGTATCAAATACTTTGTCAGTTATATGTGTTGTAAATATCTTCTCCCTGTGGACAGTTTGCTTTTCCCCCTTTTAATGGTGACATCTATACAATATTGTAGTTCCTAATACAAGACCAAGGTGAATGTTGGCCTTTATTCATATTTTCTTTCAGTGGTTCGTGGTAATTTTATAGCTTTTATATATGTACTTTTCCCTCATACATTTTTTGTTTATGCCAAGCTAAATTATTTGCTTGTAATATCGAATAGGATTTTTCTTCCTTTGTATTTTCCACTTAGTTGTTTTCTTTTTGGACACGCATTACATGCCATACACCTTACTAAGTTACCTTATTCTTTTTCCCTATGATCAGGCAAACCTAACATTCACACATAGTTATCATTTTATGGACACATGATATTCTTAAGAATAGGAAATGTTTCAGATTCTGAAATCACTGTGCACCACATTCTCTGCTTATTCTTTCTTTCAAATTGCTTTTTAAACATGGTTAAGTGTGTGTCTGCATACACATTTGTACTCTGTATGCACAAGTAAGGGTGATATGGATTCCAAGGCAGTAGGAGGGTCAGAAATGAGCAGAAGGAGAGAGATGGATAAAAGGAGAGCAGGGAAGGGAAGAGAACTTAGTGGAAATATGTGTACAAAGATGGCTGTGGAATGTGAGGTCACTAAATACTATCACTAGTTTGATATTAATAATAATAATGCTGATTACTTATTGAGCAGCTATGCTGTACCCTGTGCTCAGTGCTTGACAGACAGTTCTCATTTTCATACCAACCAAGCAAGGTTACTATTATTATCCCCGTTTTACTGCTGGAGCCCTGGTGGCACCATGGTTAGGCATTTGGCTGCTAACCCAAAGATGGGCAGTTTGGATCCACCAGCTGCTCCTTGGAAACCCTATGGGATAGTTCTACTCTGTCCTATTGGGGCGCTATGAGCTGGAATCGACTCAACGGCAACAAGTTATTTTACTGTTAACAAAACTGTGGCCCAAACTGGTTAAATTACTTGCCTGTGGTTGTGTGCCGTTGAGAAGAGCACTTAAAAAGTAAGCAGTAAGCTGAGGTTTGAGCCCAGGTTGTCTGGCCCCATCTCATACTTCTTCCACTCGTGGTTTGGGCACCCAACAAGTCACCAGCATGTGCCCAAAGAGACCTGCACACGTGTGTATGTGTTCAATGCAGTGTTGATTATTATAGCAAAAAAAACAATTACCACCAATATAAGTAATGGTTAAACAATCGATGCTACATCTGTACATTTACTACAGAATATAATACAACTGTTAAAAGGAACAATGTAGACTGATAGGTACTGATTTGAAAAATCCCCAACCCATACTGGCAAGTGAAAAAAAACATTTACATAAAATTATAATTGTTTTGCCAATTTATTTTTAAAATGCAGAAAACAAGGCTTGATGGAGTCTACAAGTATATTCATATATAAAAATTCATCAAGCTGTGCATTCAAAATTTGTGCATTTGACTGCATGCAAATTAGACCTAAATTTAAAAATGGATTTGTCTGTGTTTTCACATATATATGAAAAAATACATAGAAACTGGTCTAGAAAAATACACACCCAACCTATGGCAGTGGTTACCTCAGGGAAGGGAGACTTAACTACTTTTTCTCTACATACTTCTGTACTGTTTGAATATTTTAAAAAGAAGAATATCTAATAAATAAATAAAATATGTTTTTATTTATTTAAGTAAATAGCATAAATAACAAATTAATAATTCAATTAACGGATAGCTATAATTAATCAACAGACAACAAATACACTTTGGGAGAAAATGAGCTGCTGAGAACCCACATAGAGATATGCCCCTCTTCTCCCTTGGGAAGCATTTCAGGACTCTGTTTTCTCTGTATTTGCCTCTCTGGGGAGAAGCTGACTTTGAGTCATCTGTTAACTTCTGTAAAGTGACTTCCTACTATTGGCTGTTCCCATCAGGCCTGAGGGCTGCACGTGGAGGGGGGACCCAAGCACCACAGCCACACTTTGAGATGCCTGACCCACCCCAGGGAACTGGAGCCTACAAGAGACTTGACACTTGCTTGAAAGAGCCATCTAACTTCTTCCTACACTTACGGTGTCATGGGGAGGCTGCTGCTGCTAGAAATGAATATGCAGTAATTACATACACTGAGTAATTTAGAAAGCAATGAGTAAGAAGAAATGAGGATTAAGGCAATCAAATACTATTTCCTTCCCAACTGGCAAAGATTTGTTCAATGGATCTACAGAATACTTGCATGGGGTAAGGGGACAATGGTGAGAGATGGGCTAGAAAAGTTAGCAGAAGCCAAGAAACAGAGCTTTGTCAACAGCATTTAGGAGTTTATCCCCAAAACAAGGGGAAGCCAGGAAAGGGCCTTAGGCACATGATGGCCTCTAGTTGTTCTAAGGAGTCTCCATTGAGAGAGAACCATACTGGCAGTGGGTAGACCAGTGGACAGACCAGTGCAGTAATCCAGGCAAGAGGTGTTGGTACCCTGGAACAGTATGGGGGCAGTGAGGATGGAGAGAAGTGGATGAGCAGAGGGATATTTAAGAGAGAGGTAAGACAAGTCCTGATATCCTGAAAGGAAAGACAGGATGGTGGTGATGCCCATATCAGCTACGGTTTAATCAGTAAAGCAGAACTCTAGCAGTTATAGAATAAAAGACTTACTGTTGAAATGAATCTTATACAATTTGTGGGAGGAGCTGGGCAAGTGACAGTCTGGGAAGAGGAATTGGAAGATCAGTGAAGTCACCAACCAGTCAGTATGAGAAGCAAAGCACATCCAGCTGCTGAAGAGGGACCACAAAGGGAAGGCTAATGGGAAGTCTAGAAGAGGTAGTTGCTTTGTAGGTCCACAGGTAGGCGTCTGGTGATGGGCCTGGGGCTGCTGTTCGTTACAGGGCCAGCAATCTGGAGAAGGAGCTGGAGGCAGACTAGAGAACAAGGACAAGCTGGAACCTGTTGGGCACCTCTCTATCTCTGGGTCATTTCATTGAATCACGACAACATTCAGAGCGTAGTGGCTTCTGAGTCATTCCTACCTTCCCCCAAGTCTCATGCAACTTCCTTGCTTGACCAACTCTAACCTGGAATTGTACAGGAAAAGGAATTCTGGGCAGCATGGTTTCCAGCCTAACCAAGTTGATGGTAGAAAGAGAAGACTGGAGGAAAGATGGTGAGTTCTATTTTAGACATGTTGACTTTGAGCTGACTGTGATACATCCCCATGGAACTGTCCAGTAGGCAGTTGGACTTGTCCGAACTTCTTGGATGGGCAAGCAAGTTGCTCTAAGACTCTTGTTCTAGCCTAGCCTGGGGCAAGGGAGTGGTACGCAGCTGTGGAACTAAAGAGATTGCTCAGGAGTGAAGCCACAGTCAAGAATCAAAAAGGCAATCCAAATAAGATCTATAACCTTCAGGCAGTGACTTGGGACAGCAAGATGGAGTGGGCAGGCTCCATGGGGCAGATAGGAGGGGGTGTCCTGGAGCAGTCACCCAAAGTGCCCTACCCTACATGGGAGGCGGCTGGTCTGTACAGTAAAGATATAACCAGTTATCAATGAGTCAGTAGTGACTCACGGTTACCCCATGTGTGTCAGAGTAGAACTGTGCTCCATAGGGTTTTCAGCAGCTGATTTTTTGGAATTAGATCACCAGGCTTTCTTCTGAGGCACCTCTGGGTGGACTTGAACCTCCAAGCTTTCAGTTAGCAACCAAACATGTTGACCATTTGCACCACCCAGAGACTCCACAATAAGGATATAGCCTCCTGGAATCACTCTTTTGAAAGTGTCACAACTTATTAGGAAAAAAAATGACTTGATAATCACTACTCATATTTTTTTCCTATTGTGCAGATATGTTATTGTGTTGTTAGATGCCATCAAGTCAATTTTGACTCACTGTGACCCCATGTGACAGAGTAGAATTGCCCCATGGGATTTTCTAGGCTGTAATCTTTACAGGAATAGGTGTAAGACAGTATATTTAATGAATTAGCCTTCTTTTGGAGCCCTGGTGGCTTGGTAGTTAAGAGCTACAGCTGCTAACCAAATGGTCGGCAGTTGGAATCCACCAACCATTTGCTGGAAACTCTATGGGGCAGTTCTACTCTGTCCTATAGGGTCGCTATGAGTGGGAATCGACTTGATGGCAGCTGTTTGTTCTTAGTTTTTTGTTTTTATCCTTCTGTGGGGAATTCCAAAGGTAAGTTTATTACTTAATACAAGTTGTTACATTATTGCTTCACAGTCTTTCAGAATCACAAAGGGAGTTCTGACTCAGGCTCTGGTTGATGTAGTAAACATTCCACCCAGAGAATTCTACCATCAAGTCAGTGGTCCCACCACCACCTCTGCCATTACCACCACCTCCACCACTGCCATCAGCTCCCCTTCCACACCACCGTCTCAACCACCACCGTTACCACCACCTCCACCAACATCATCGCCATCACCTCAACCACCACCACCCAAGCTGGAGGAACAGAACCTGAGGAAAGGAGGGGAACAGGATGGCAAAGAAAAGGATCAATTTCAAAAGAACATGGAAATTAATACTGCTTTCAAGTAAACTTTCTTGGCTTTTGTTAGATAACAAATTAAGACAGTGAACAATTATGTCTGCAGTATTCTTTTTGCTCTTCTTTCTTAGTAATTACCTAATATAATCTTGGTTTTCTATTGCACTGTCGGTGCACATTGAAGAGTGATGTATGCCTCTGACCACCTTAAACAGAAGAGGGCTCTACACTCTTATTCTGCTGTGTTTTTCATGATAACACTTACTTGTATCTGATATTATGTTTGTTTTCTTTGCTTATTATCTATCTCTTCTACCAGAATATAAGCTTCACCAGAGACCATGCTTGTTTTGTTCACTGTTGTATTCTCAGCAAATAAAATAGTGGCTGGCACATACCAGACATTCAATTAAGTATATGTTGAGTGAGTGAATGAGTGAATGAACAGACAAATGACACACTGCATTCTAAGAATAGCTCCATTGTGGGGGAGCTGCAGGATGGCTATCCAAAATATACATAAATAAATAAATAGAGGTTTATTTATATAAGGAATTGACACCAGGTTAAATCATAGTATCATGGTGTTGTATATTGTCCCAATAGTTCATCATGCCTTATAAAAACTGTATCCTATCCCTGACTATTACAAAAAATAATAATTAAAAACATTTTCTATACCTCTTGGTCAGAAGAATGTTATTTGCCTGTTCATTCATTCATATTCTCTTCTCTGCTTGCTGGTCCATTTCTCTTGCTGGGTCCTCTGTCTCCTGCTGGCTAACTGGTCATGCGCTTGGATTTGCCTTGAACTGCTTACTGATTTCTCTCAACTAGGAGTTTTTGTGGGTTAACTTCTAAGGTCTTATGATACCATAAGCTGGATGAAGGTGTAGGTTCCTGGCTGAGGACTCCAATGGGGCTTTGTCCTGGGCTCTTCTGACCTGTTTAACCCTCTTCTTAATGACTCGGATGAGCATATGGATGGCACTGTGAACTCTTCCCAGGGAGCTTCAAGAGTAGGACGCACTTATGCATCTTATCCATCTGTGCATCTTCAGCACCTTGTACAGTAGCTGGCCCGTTGTTAAGTATTGAAATAAATGGATGCTGATCAACTATGTTGGTGAGACTGAAGTATTTATGGGTGACAGTGATAGGATCCTGGAATTCGCTTTACAATACTCCAGCAAAAAATAAAGAAATGAAGTAGATGGGGGAGCAGATGAAACAAGAGTGAAAAAATAGAATTGATAATGGTTGAAGCTAGTGATGGGCATGTGGGGACTCATTATACTCTTCTTTGCACTTCTGTGTAATTTTGAAATTCTTCATTAAAATAAAAACCAGGAAGGCTTACTAATAGGGTGACAGGGCACAGCCTGATTTCAGAAAGGATTTAAGATCCTGAAGCAGGAAGCTGAAATTAACAAGATGAAATTTTGGACAAGAAGGCTGGCTTAACAGAACAGAGCAATTTGAGACTTTAGAAATTATCCAATCCAACCTCTTTCTTTTTTCTTTATTTTCTGAAGTTAGTTGGGGGTGGGGAACAGGAAAGGATTCACAGCCTTTTGTTTACTAGCAATTCAGTTTGCATCCACAGGTTTACATTGTCACCCAAAATGTAATCCAATTTTTATTTAAAAAATTACGTATACATGTAATAACTTTGTGAACACAGAATAGAATTCTCTGACTTGTGTGATTATGAATAATTCTTATATTCTTTTGGGAGGTTATCTTTATTTTCTAATATCTCTATAATGAAATGTATTAAATGTGTATTTTAAACATCTTCACACAGTAGAGTATCCAGAGCAAAGAAGGAGGCAGTTTTGCTCTACTCCGTGCTGGCCAGACCATATCTGGATTATGCTGTTCAGTTGTAACATCAAATGTGCTGCTCATCAATTGTGTCACTTTGAGCAAACTGTTTTATCTTCCTGGGTTTAGGGTCATCAGCTTTTAGATGGAGACACATGTCTGTCATCTCAGATAAACAATTACTTCCTTGGCGTACAGCCTTCTAGGTAGACAGATATATTTTTAGTGGCATCACAAAATCCATCCAGCATTGTACATGTTTTTCCACTTACTAATATATTTTTATGTTAAACGAAGGGAACCCTCGTGGCACAACCAAGAGGTTGGTGGTTACAACCCACCAGCCACTCTACAAGAGAAAAGATCTGGCAATTTGCTCCCATAAAGATTACAGCCTAGGAAACCCTATGGGGCATTTCTGCTTTGTCATATAGGGTCACTATGAGTGGGAATCAACTCAGTGCACACAACAACAACATAATAAATTTGAAAAACAAGGTACGGAAATGTAAATAATACACAGTACTTAAAAGGGGAGGAGATTATATACACCTATGCGCGCGGGTGCGCGCGCGCACGTAAACTAGGTCAAAAGATACACCAGAAAATAGCAGTAATGTTTGCCTCTGTTGTGTTACTGGGAAAGGGGGGTAGTGGGGAAAAAGGAGTAGGAAGAAGGCTTACATTTCACTGTATATCTTTTTGTACTATTTGAATGTTTTACCGTAAGAAGCTTTACCTATTCCAAAAAATAGACGATGATTTTCGCAATATCATTTGTAATGACTTCACGATAGTCCATTGTTTTATTTTACCAATCCCTTACTGTTGGATATTTATGTTCTTTTCAACTTTTGAAACATCACAGTGATGAGCATTCTTATATACACAGGTACATCTGGTTATATTCTCCGACTGAATTCCTAGAAATGGAATTAGCCAAAAAGCAAAGATGTTTTGAAGACTTTTGATATTTACTGTAAATATGCTTCCCAGAAAAAGTACTCCGATTTCGCTGCCTTTTGCAATGTCTGAGAGTGTTTTTTCTCACCCTACCCTAGCCAGTACTGAGGAGCATCTTTTTTGTGTGGGGACCCAATATGATAGGCAAATAATATTATCCCATGTTGGTTCTTTTACACTTATCTAGTTATTAGTGAGGTTGAAAATTTTTTTTGAAAATTTATTGGCCAATTTAAGTTAGGGCGATTGACTTTTGCTTAGTTGTAAATACTGTATATATTAAGAAGATTCAGTCCTATACAATGCATACTTTTGTGTGTGTTTCTTCTTCATTTCTGGTATTGTTTGATGCACAGTTTTTACAAAATATATGGTTAGATATATGATGCAATGATTTTTCCCTTGGTATCATGCTCCCCTCTCAAAAGCTATATAAATAACTAGTCATCTGTAACTTTTTTTTCAAGTACTCTAATTATAACTTTAAAATTTTGCTATGTTTAAATATCTAAGCCATCTGGAATACAGAATGTAAAAAGGAGCTTAATTTTATTTTTGCAAATGTTTGACCAGTTGTCCCAACACCTTTATTATAAAACTCACTAATTTCTTTCTGATTTAACTTTTCATCTTATATGAAAAATATTTAAATATTTGGGGCTTCTTATGAGTTTTCTATACTCTTCCTTGTTCTATTTCTATGCATGAGCTATACTCTTTTAATTAGTAGAGCTTTAGAATATGTTCTGGAGTCCCTGAGTGGTGCAAACGGTTATGTACTGTCTGATAACCGAAAGGTTGGTGGTTCGAGTCCACCCAGAGGCACCTCAGAAAAAAAGTCTGGTTATCTACTTCTGAAAATCAGTCATCAAAAACCTTATGAAAATCCCTGACTTGGATACAGCCTTATTTCTTAAATTTAAATCTAGCATCAGCAAAGCCAGTGGTTTAACTGGGGAATTCACATCGGTTACCTATGGAGTTCTATTACTATTCAGATGTTTAGACCCGGGATAATCTTGGTATATTCTTGATATATCCTGACTATATGGTATTATGTCTCAAGATTATTATATGTTATACCTGGAATTCTTTGAAAATGGGGTTAATCATTATGTTTAGAGGCATTTTTGTCTAAAGTTTTTTTAAATTGAATTATTTTGCTTTGTATTATTTTGTAATGAATTCTCATCAGGTTTTTATTATTACTAATAAGTTAATCGTGGCCATCTTTTAGTTTTGTCATCTGCAGATAGTTTCTTTGCTGACTCCCTGAAAGTGCTTGACCAGAGTGTTTCAACAACAAAAAAAGGGCTATATCAGACTTATAGAAAGGATTGTGATATTTTGAACATGGATATCACTAGACTGAATCAAGATTTCCAGAACTCTTGTGTTGATGCTGACAGGTTCACAGACTGCACAATGATTCACAATCACGTGGAACAGAAATTAACTACATAGGACTGAGTGGACAAAGATTATTATGGGTTTTATGTGTGGAATATTGCTGATGTTTTAATGTTCTATTTTCTGGATATAAGAAACCATTTTATCCTTTCTCCTAAACTATTTAACTAATGGGTTTATTTATTTATTTATTTTTAACTATAGATTATTCCTGTGTGTTTATGTGTAATCAATTACCAAAAGGAAAAATAAGAAATAGGAGAGGAACATAAAATTAAGACCAGAAAAGAAACTTTAAAAGAGATTAAAAAAAGAATTAGAAGATGAGAAAAACCCTTATCACAGGATACTTTATATTAGTTACTGAACTAGCTGACTCTTGCATTAAAAGTAAAATAATCAGACTTTAAATGGGTTCAGATATCACAAGTCTCAAATTAGAATCTTCTGTTGACAAAGTTGGCAAAGTTGTAAAGACCATAACTAGAGATGTATCTGAAGTTTGAGCCGTGACTTTACAAAATAGAATAGTGTTCGATTCCGTATTAGTCTCCCAAGGAGGAGTTTGTGCCTTAATAGATGAATGTTGCTGTGCCTATTTTAATAATATGCAATCTGAAATTTTTTGCAGAATATAGTTGCTGCTGAGGCACATGAAAAGCAATTACTGATACTGCTTAACCATACACCTCATGGGATTTGTTTCCTTGGTTCAAAGAGCTAGGGTCATTGTTTTGTAGATTATTTCAGTCAATTTGCCTAATACTGGTTTTAGTGTTTCTTTTCTACCTACTAGTTCACTCTGTAGTGCCTGAGGTCTAAAAGTTTGTGAGCAGTCATCCAAGGTGCAACGATTGGTCTCTGTTCATCTGGAGCAGCAGAGAAAAGGAGAGCCAAGTGGAAGAGGAATCATTCTATATCTGATTGCTTCTGTTACCAACTGTCTCTCCACCATGAAGCCGGAAGTAATCGGATGGTGCCCAGGTACCATTATTGAACATTTTTGATCAAAGATTCTATAGCAGAATCCTGATCAAAAGGGAGGAAATTGAGAAACAATTTTAAAACTCCTGGAATCCAGATTTCTGGGGCCCATGAAGTTGGGGTAACCCACCAATCCCATTGCTCATTAGATGTCCTTTTGAACTTCGAGCCTTGAAGAAACTTCTTTGTAAAAGTCACCTTTGAGTCAAACAATGGTCTGGATAAATTAGTCAGATTGTTTTGCCTTGACTATTGTGCTCTTCTGAAGAACTCAGTCACTTCTGGGAAAATGAGACTCCAAAAGTCAGTCTGGGAGCTATGTTTTAGGGTAAAACAGTAATTATTTTAATTTTGAGATAATGCTGTATTAAACCCTTCCTGAGCACAAATTGTATATCAGTTCTGTTCCAGCCCTTTTTCCATGGCAATGCCAATAAAATTGGGTATAAGAATCTTTAGAGGCTCTCTCATCTTCAGAACATTTTTGACACTCAAGTCGAAATGTTATTCTGATTTGCAAATCATATATTAAATAAACATAAATTTTAAACACTAAACAAAACAAAAACAGAAAACCTTATGTAACAATTCTATTCTAACACACATGGGGTCACCATAAATTGGAATAGGCTTGACAGCAAGTGGGATAATATGTTTTAATATTTGAGAGAAGAAACTTAAGATTCATAATTTCCCAAAAGTTCTAGAATCATTTATAAGATGAAATTTGTTAATAAAGTTTTAATGTAAAGATGAGTAGCTGTATCCAATACAGTTGTGCATTTCAAGAAATTAGATATAAATCGTAAGTGGAAAAATACTTAAAACTTACCACAGCTTTGCTTGTTTCTTTAATTTTTAATTTTATGGCCATGTGTAAACCATATATGAAGTTGAAGACCTGTGGCCTATCACATATTGCACCATTTTATCATTTATCATGGAAATCTTTTCTTCCTAGAAATAAGATTTTTGTGTTATTTGCAGGGTGCCAGTTCTGGCAAGAATATTAAATATGTTTACATACTTGCTCTAGTCATTACATTATTTTACTTGTATGCCCTTTTAATTTACATGCACTTTTAATTTACATTTAATTTAATTTACATTTAATTTATACTTCTGGAAATTGTACTGTATTTGTCCAGTTTATTATTATTTGTTAAAGTGTGCAACATAACTGTAATTAATTGATGAAGTATACAATATATCACAACAAATTGATAAATACATATTATTCACTTCTGAAATATTCAGATTTAGGTTCTGCTATTAAGGTAACTCTCTCCCATAGCATTTCTATGTGTGCAATTCTGTGGCATTGATTACATTCTTCAAGCTGCGCAACCATTCTCAAGTTTTTTCTGAGTTGTTCTTCCCTCATTAATCTTTTGAGTTGCTGTTGTCACTTTGATCCCATATAGATAGTTCTTAAAAGAGCATAATGCTCAAGGCTGACATTTTTTACTAGTTAAGCTAAACTATTGTTTGGTTCTAAGAAGACTTCAGGAGATACTTTTGGTTTAAGTTTTAAAGATTACCTCAGGACAGTAGTTTCCGGGGTTGATCCAGCCCCCATGGCTCTAGAAAGTCTGGAATCCATTAGAATTTGCAATTCTGTTCTGCATTTTCCCCCTTTTTATCAGGATTCCTCTATAGAATCTTTGATCAAAATGTTCAGTAATGGTAACCAGGCACCATCCAGTTCTTCTGGTCTCATGGCAAAGAAGACAATTGTTCATGGAGGCAATTAGCCACACATTCTATATCCTCCTCCTCCTCCTAATCCTTCTTTCTCTATTGCTCCAGGCAAGTAGAGACCAATTGTCATGCCTTGGATGACCGCTTGCAAGCTTTTAAGACCCCAGACACTATGCAACGAACTAAGAGGTAGAACAGAAGCACTAACCATGTTATTAGGCCAGTTAACTAGGGTGTCTCTTAAAACCACAACCTTAAATCTCCAAACCAAAAACCTTGAGGTTTTTGGTTGTACATAAGCAGCCTCAGCGGCTACTTTTTTTTTGGTTGCTATTGTTAAAAATATACCTATCACACAACTTTTACCAATTCAACTCTCTACAGGTGTACAACTTGTTGACAGCAACTACAACAATCAGCTGTGCAACCCTACCCTTAATCAGTGTGATTTTTCCATCACCATAACCCCCCCCACACCTTTCTCCCATTCCTCCTACCCCTGGTAACCACTAATAAACTTTGGTCTCTGTGTATTTGCCTTTTCTTGTCTTTTTATATGAGTGAAGTCATACAACAGCTGTTCTTTTGTGATTGACTTATTTCACTCAGTGTAATGTCTTCAAGCTCCATCCATGTTGTAGTATGTATCAAGACTTCATTACTTCTACTGGCTGAGTAGTATTCCATTGTAGATATGTACCACATTTTGTTTATCCATTCATCTGTTGATGGGCATTTAGGTTGTTTCCACCTTTTGGCTATTGTGAATAGTGCTGCAGTGAGCATTGGTGTACAAGTCTCTATTTGAGCCTCTGCTTTCAAGTCTTTTGGGTATATAACTAGGAGTGGAATTGATGGGTCATATGGTAGCTCTATTTTTAGTTTTTTGAGGAATTGCCACACTGTTTTCCACACTGGCTGTGCCATTTTGCAATCTCATCAGCGATGGATAAGCGTTGCAGTTTCCCCACATCTTCACCAACATTTGTTATTTTCTGGTTCTTTTTTAAATCTTAGTCATCCTAGTGGGAGTGACATGGTATCTCATTGTGGTTTTGATTTGCATCTCTCTGATGGCTAATAACATTTAGCATCTTTTTATGTGTGTGGTGGCCATTTGAATGTCCTCTTTGGGGAAATGTCTATTCAAGTCCTTTGCCCATTTTATGATTGGGCTATTTGTCTATTTTTGTTAAGGTGTCAAAGTTTTATATATACTTTGGTCATTAGATTCTTATCGGATATATGGTTTCCTCAGATATTCTCCCAGTCGGTAGCTTGTCTTTTCAGTTTTTTGGTAAAGTCTTTTGATGAACAAAACCTTTTAATTTTATGAGGTCCTATTTATTTATTTTGTCTTTTGCTGTTTGTGTTTTTATTATTATATAAGATAATCCACTGTTAAAAGCTAGACCCAGCAGCATTGCCCCTGCATGTTTTCCTAAGAATTTTATGGTTTTAGTTTTCACATTTAGGTTCTTAATCCATTTTGAATTTGTTTTTTTGTATGGTGTGAGGCATGTTTCATTTTTCTGCATGTGGAAATCCAATCTTCCCAGCACCGTTTATTGAAGAGATTCTTATTTCCCCATTGAATGGACTTAGCACGCTTGTCAAAAATCAGTTGACCATATTGGCTTATTTCTGGATTCTCAATTCTATTCCATGGGTCTATGTGTCTATTGTTATACCAGTATCAAGCTGTTTTGATTACTGTAGCTGTATAAAATGTTTTAAAATCAGGAAGTGTGAGGCCTCCTGCTTTGTTCTTCTCTTTCAACATCGCTTTAGCTATTCGGGGCTTCTTGCCATTCCACATAGAGTTGAGGATTGGTTTTTCCATTTCTGTAAAGAAGGCTGTTAGAATTTTGACTGGGATTGCATTGAATCTATAGATCACTTTGGGTGGTATTGACGTCTTAACTATGTTAATTCTTCCAGCCCGAGAACATGGAACATCTTTCCATTTATTTAAGTCTTCTTTAATCTCTTTCAGCAGTGTTTTATGATTTTCATTGTCTAAGTCCTTCACGTCTCTGGTTAGGTTTATTCCAAGGTGTTTTATTCTCTAGGACCGGGCATCTTTTGGGTGCCCCTATGTGTCCATTTCTTTACCTTTTATTTCATTTGATGCTAAAAACAATCCTATGTACTTTACAGATTTAAAAAAAAAAAGGATGCTAAAAGACATTACATAATTTGACTACGGTTAGTTAGTAAATTGTTAAGTGAAGATTTGATTTTTTTAACCCCAAGTCCACATTATTTACAGTACATTGCTTTGTCTCTCCGTATTCGAATTTATTGTTCATGACATAGTATTGTATGAAAATGGCAGATTCTAGAATGTTATGTAAAATATGATGCCACTTACATTACAGAAAAATACATATATTCCTTAAAACATCTGGAAAGATAGATTATCAAACTATTAACTACTATTGGGAGTGGAACTTGGGAGTTGGGGGTGGGGTGATGAAGCAAGAAGGACATTTTTTCATTTTCTACTTTGTATCCTTTTGTATAGAGCTTAGAAGTTTAAAAAATGATTATGCATTACTTTTATGCTAAAAGATCCTATTATTATATTGTTATTCTTATTAAATGGACTCATTTCTTATCTCAACAACAAGCAGCATATCTATTATGTGCCTGGAATATTTTAAGTCCTCGTAGGCTCTAGGCATTCTTATTTTTGAATGCTCCACCCCTCATTATATCTAACATATTCAAACGTACTCACGTTAAATACAATTTATATACGAGGTGAGTTGAAGTTGACTAGTTTCCAAAATGTTACAACTCGTAAACATTTAAAGTTACTTTAATTTTTCCTATTTTTAAATATTTTATGACCACTTTTTTTTTAAGGTCTCCAACATTTCCATGTTGTTACATGCCGTTGAGTTCATAGCAATCCTGTAGGCAGAGTAGAACTGCCCCATAAGGTTTCCTAGGCTGTAATCTTAGCAGCAGATCTCCAGGTCTTTTCTCCCTCAGAGGAACTGGTGGGTTCAAAACCCTAACCTTTCAGTTAGCAACCTAGCTCTTAACCATTGCACCACCAGGGCTCCTTAACATTTCCATAGGGCTTTGGAAAGAGCTCATGCCCTACAAATTGTGCCTCTAGCATAAAATGGATAAAAAAGGCCTCATGGGCTAAGCACCGTGCTAGATGCTTTGGATAGGAAGTATAAGAAAGGGTGTCTGCCCTCTAGAAATTTATCATCTGACTCCACATCATTTCTTTCTTTTCCTCAGTCCACACTTCTTCCCTACTGTAGTCTTTAAACAAATTTGTGCTTACTACTGATTCTTTTCGTTATTCTACTTGGTTTTGACATGGCCCATTCATTTCCTTGCCAACTCTTTAATTAGGACAAAAGTGTTTTAAGCCAGATAAAATGGAGAGCAAAAGTAATTATTCTCATGCTTTAAATCAAAACCCTAGGTCTCAACCATATAACTTCACGTGTTTGGGATGAAATATTCTACAAATTTCTCTGAGTATTTGTTCTTAGATATGTCTAGCTGACTTTGTGGGGAATTGGCCTAATTTCATTCAGGCACACACAGATCAATCATCAAATTATTGAGTGCTTGATATGTGTTTTGAGGGAATTATGGACAGCTAGATCAAAATATTTCACCCTAGGTTTTTATAAAACCATGAGGAGCCAAAGCAAATTGCAATGGGAAGGGCCTGCTTGAAGAAAGTTTTTTGCATTTTTCCTAACATGTAAATATCTTTCATCCCCTTTGTAGAGTATTTTGGAAGTCAAGAGAATGGAAAATGAGAATATCAACATTTGATGCAGATGAGAAAATCTCAACTTCATACAAAAGAAAATATTTTAGAAAGAAGAAGAAGAAGAGGAAGAGGCCATTGGAAAACACTGAAGAACGTGCTGATGAGCAGCAGACCTCTGAGCAAGTGACCACATTTCCCTGTTCCATATGCAAGCACGAAATTGATCTACCTGGTTTTTTCTTCCATAAAAAGCAACATACAGCTCTGACCTCATTGGGTTTTCACTGGATGGGTGAGAAGAAACCACTGCGATCAGAGATTGTTGCTCAGAGGCAGTTTTTAATTACTAAACTATTGTCATCTTTTATATTCAGTGAAAAAGCCCTACAAACCATTAATAACGCTTTTGAGCTAATGTGGAAGAAACAAGTACCAGCATACTATAAGATTATTGATAACATTGACAGGAGTTCTGTATATTCTCAAAAAATACACCATCTATTGATTAAAGGAGTAGCCATCTGTGAAGACAGGAATTCTGCATGGAGAACTACCATGGAAGATAAATTCACTATAGTGAATAATTTTGGCAATAAATCCAACGTGTGCTTTTTTGGTTTGTTTGATGGGCATCATGGTGTCTCAGCAGCAGACTTGGCATCGATGGAACTCCCAGTTTTACTTCTCCAACAAATTTCCAGATTTGATCCCTCCTTCCAAATGACCCCTGAACAACAAAAAGTAATCGATTCTTTTCACACTGTGTTTAAGGAAGAATACACAAAAATAGAAGACTGCTTCTCTTTCATTCCCAAAAAGACAAAAGCATTGCACGGTGACTTTGAGGCCATACATAAAGCCTTTGCAAAAGCATTCTGGAGAATGGATAGGCTTTTACGTCTTGGAAGGAAAGAAGTGTCCAGAGTTCAATGGAGCGGCTGTTCTGCAGTTACTTGTATATTGGAAGGCAACATTAAATGTCTTCATGCTAATAACTATTGGAGACGAAAACATGGCCATGGGAATTTGATAGAGAGTGCCTCTTTTGGAAAGATGCCACAAATAATTTCTGGAGTATTACATGTTGCAAATGCCGGTATGTACATTGAATAGTGCCAGATAACACCTTAACCTTTTTGATTCCTGACAGCAAAACCCTTCATGCCAATGAAATTATTTTGTTACTTGTTATTTAGTGACTTATCAATGTCTAGAAGCTGCATTCATTCACTGATTTAAGAAATAATAGATAATCATAGTTTATATGCAGATTGCAGGTCCAACAATAAATATAATTATTTCTCAAGGAGGCGGAGATATGCAACAATGTGACAAAAACATTATATTTCCCAAATGGGGCATCAATACAGCTGTTGATAAAGGCAAGAAGCAAATATATTACTTATGGCTACATCTGAAAGAAGCGAAAAACATTGAACACACTTCCTTTTTCAGGAGAATGAAAAGTTCTTTGGGTATTGTTGGTATAGATGTTCAAACTGGTTAGTTATTGTGATAACTAATACATTTGCAATATGTCATTCTCATGCTCACTGGCCACATAGCATCAATATCATCTCAGAGAGAACAATTGTCCACACCTCAGTTTTATGGGTGTATATTTTCTTCTTCTCCAAAAAGTTGGCTGTATTCTTGTCAGTTTATTTAAGGAAGCAATTCTTCTGAACTTCAGTGCTAAAATTTTAGCTTAGTAGCTTGCCGAAATGAAAAGCCTAGAGGAAAACAGGGTTAGCAGTAAAGTTAAGTCACATGAGATGCTAAATTAGGGTGCTACCACTCCTTTCATGGATTGAATAATTATTAATGATAGTGTCCACTTACAGAATATTGAATACAGAGCAATTTCTCATTTAGTCTTGCAAGAGCCCTGATTTATCTAACGGTAACTAAATATCGTTAATATAATTTACCAGATGAGAAAATGGAAGCTCGGAGAAGTGAGGTAATTTATTGAAGGTCTTAGAGGTAACAGGAGTTGGAGCTGGAAACCAAGCCCACTACATCATGTGGCCTCTGGAGGGGATTGCTTCTAGAGCCTGAGGAGGCTGGGACTCGGGGTTGGCTTTGTGACAGAAATAGTGTTGCAAAGTTCAGATCATCATGAAGATTATTGCGATGTCAAGATCCCTAGAAGATGGGTCCTTTCTGATCCGGCTCTGGTTCTGAGAAAAAATGAAGAGGACTCTAGATGAGAAATACCGCAAGGCCAACCCCACTGCTAATTGCTCAGCCTTGTCATTTCTCAGGCTACACTGAGGTTCCACAGGGTTCAGAACAGGCCTATTTCAGGGACTGTTTCCAGATTTTAGGCTAACCTGGGAATAAACCCATAATGTTGGAACTGGAACTCATTAGAAAATGGGTTAGTAACCCTCATTATATATCAGGGTTTTTGCAAGATTAAATGAGAAATTACTAAGTGTTCAAGATTCAGTAAGTTGTTTTTAGGTGCCTTCGAGTCAGCTCTGACTCATAGCAACTCTATACATTGCCCAATCCTGCTCCATCCTCACAGTCCTTGCAATGTTTGAGCCCGTTGTTGCTGCCACTGTGTCACTCCACCTCACTGAGGGTCTTCCTCTTTTGCACTGACCTGCTACTTTCCCAAGCTTGATGTCCTTCTCCAGGGGCTGGTCCTTCTGATAACATGTCCAAAATACATCAGAAGAAGTCTCACCATCCTCACTTCTAAGGATCATTCTGACTGTACTTCTTCCAACACAGATCTGTTCATTCTTCCGGCAGTCCATGGTATATTCAATAGTCTTCGCCAACATCATAATTCAAACGTGTCAGTTCTTCTTCAGCTTCCTTTTTCATTGTCCACCTTTTGTACGCATATGGGGCAACTGAAAATATCATGGCTTGAGTCAGGCTCACCTTTGCTTTCTAACACTTCAAAGAGGTCTTTCGCAGCAGATTTGCCCAATGCAATACATCATTTGATTTCTTGACTGCTGCTTCCATGGGTATTGATTAATGATCCAAGAAAAATGAAATCCTTGACAACTTCAGTCTTTTCTCTGTTTATCATGATGTTGCTTATTGGTCCAGTTGTGAGAATTGTTGTTTTCTTTATGTTGAGGTGTAGTCTTTGACCTTCATCAGTAGGTGCTTCCTTATTCATTGTCCAGCTTTCACATGCCTATGAGGCAACTGAAAATATCATGGCTTGGGTCAGGCACACCTTAGTCCTCAAAGTGACATCTTTGCTTTTTAACACTTTAAAGAGGTCTTTTGCAGCAGATTTTCACAATGCAATATGTTGTTTGATTTCCTGACCATTGCTTCAATGGCCGTTGATTGTGGATCCAATAAAATGAAATCCTTGACAACATTAGTCTTGTCTCCATTTATCATGATGTTGCTTATTGGTCCTGTTGTGAAGATTTTTGTTTTCTTTATGTTGAGGTATAATCCATACTGAAGGCTGTAGTCTTTGATCTTCATCCATAAGTGCTTTAAGTCCTCTTCACTTATAGCAAGCAAGATTATGTTATCTGCGTATCGCAGGTTGTTAATGAGTCTTCCTCCAATCCTGATGCCTTGTTCTGCTTCATAGAGTACGGTTTCTCAGGTTATTTGCTCAACATGCGATTGAATAAGTATGGTGAAAGGATACAACCCGACACACACCTTTCCTGATTTTAAACCATGTGGTATCCCCTTGTTCTGTTCAAGCAACTGCCTCTTGGTCTATGTACAGATTCCTCTGAGCACAAGTAAATGTTCTGGAATTGCCATTCTTGGCAAAGTTATCCATAATTTGTTATAATCCACACAGTCAGGTACCTTTGCTTTTAGCCAAGATCCATCTGACATCAGCAATGATATCCCTCATTCCATGTCCTCTTCTGAATCCAGCTTGAATTTCTGGTAATTCTCTGTCGATGTATGGCTACAGCCGTTTTTAAATTATCTTCAGCAAAATTTAGCTTGCATGTGGTATTAATGATATTGTTTGATAATTTCCACATTCTGTTGATCACCTTTCTTTGGAATGGGTACACATATGGCTGTCTCCCAGTTGGTTGATGAAGTAGCTGTCTTCCAAATTTCTTGGCACAGAAAAATGAGCACTTCCACAATTGTATCCATTTGTTGAAGCATCTTAATTGGTATTCTGTCAATTTTTTGTTTCTTGCTAATGCCTTCAGTGCAGCTTAGACTTTTTCCTTCAGTACTATCACTTCTTGATCACATGCAACCTCCTGAAATGGCTGAACGTCCACCAATTCTTTTTGATACAGTGGCTTTGTATTCCTTCCACCTTCTTTTGATGTTTACTGGGTCGTTCAATTTTTTTGCCCATTGAGTCCATCAGTATTGCAACTAGAGGCTTGAATTTTTTCAGCTAGAGAAATGCCAAGCATGTTCTTCCTTTTTGGTTTTCTAACTCCAGGTTTTTGCACATTTCATTATAGTACTTTACCTTGTCTTCTCGAGCCACCCTTTGAAGTCTATTCAGCTCTTTTATTTCGTCATTTTTTCCATTAGCTTTAGGTACTCAGTATTCAAGGGCAAGTTTCAGAGTCTCTTCTTACATCCATTTTGGTCTTTTCTTTCTTTCCATTAGTGGACGCTACTAATAAATATCTAATATGCCATCATTCATTCATTCCAGACGCATTGCTGTTTGGTTGGTTGTAATGTTCAGATCCAACATTTGTTGGATCTAATTTTTAGGGCATAGAAAATTGTGTTAAATTGTTTTTATTTAGGCATCCTTCATTTTAATAGAAGCAAATAGGTAGGAAAAAATACACCTTGTAAAAGAACTTGACTTTGATTTCTGCTACAAAGTACACCTGAAAGAAGGCGCTTTAAAGGACTTAAGTTACAAAAAAAAAATTTTCACACAAGTTTATCAAGGAGATACAAGATCCAATTATAGAAAAAGAATTAGTTGTTTTTGTTTGCTTGCTTAAAATTAGTAAAATCCCAGTGTCATCCCAACTCTGGAATTTAAAAAAAAAAGCAAAGATCATCTTATGAATTTAACGATGAAACCATTGAATAAATGTTGAATGTTTATACATGGAAAAAGGCATTTTGAAATTGACATTCTTGATTTTTTTTGTTGTTAGCATTTTGCGTTATATTGCATTTTATAATACTCTTGGTGCTCTCTGGGTTTACTTAAATTAATCCTTACTGGATTAAAACACTAAAAATGTATTTAGATAGCATACTTTACTACGCATTTTTCCTAATACCAAATAAACCTCAAATTTTATGTTTCTAAGTAACCACATTAGTTCCTTATAAACATAAGTCATTTTTTTAATCCGTCTTTTTTTAAATAGCTTTATTAAGATATAATTAACATAGCATATAATTTATCCATTTAAAGTACACAATTTAATGGTTTCTAGTACATTCGTAGGTCTCTGGGTGGTGCAAAAGGTTTGTGCTCGACTACTAACCTAAAGGTTGGTAGTTCAAACCCACCCAGCTATGCTACGGAAGAAAGCCCTGGTGATCTGCTTCTGTAAAGATTACAGTCAAGAAAACTCCATTGAGCAGTTCTACTCTGCAACCCGTGGGTTCACCATGAGTCAGAATTGATTGGACAGCAACAGGTTTGGTTTTTGGTTTTAGTACATTCACATATATGTGCAACCATCACCAAGGTCAATTTTCGAACATCTTCCTCACTTCAAATAGAAACTCTGTACCATTTGGCTATCATCCCTGCAGTCACCCTATTCCCTCCAGCCCTAGGCAACCAATAACCAACTTTCTGTCTCTATAGATTTGCCAGTTCTGGACGTTTAATATAAATGTAGTCATATAACATATGGTCTTTTTTATTGCCTTCTTCCTTTTAGCATGTTTTCAAGGTTAATCCATGTTGTAGCATATATCAGTCCTTCATTCCTTTATATGGCCAAATAATATTCCATTGTATAGATACACCATATTTGTTTATCCATTCAGCAGCTGATAGACATTGGGTTGCTTAGCCCTTTTGACTATTATGAATAATGCTGCTGTAGACATTCATGTACAAGTTTTTGCATGAATATTTGTTTTCATTGGGTGTATTCCTACCAGTGAACTTGCTGGGTCATATGGTAACTCTTCATTTAACTGCTTGAGGAACCGGCATACTTTTTTGCTGCACCATTTTATGTTTCCACTGGCAATGTATAAGGTTTCCCATTTCTCCACATTTCTGCCAACACTTCTTGTTGTCTTACTTTTTGATTATAGCGTGTGAGAGGTGGTATCTCATTGTGGGTTTAATTTGCATTTCCCTGATGACAAATGATGTCAAGTATTTTTAATGTGCTCATTGGCTATTCGTATATCTTCCTTGGAGAAATGTCTATTTAGATCCTTTGACCATTTTTAATTGTGTTATTTGTCTTTTATTGTTGAGTTGTAAGAATTTTTTTATATAGTCTAGGTACAAGTCCCTTATCAGGTAAATAATTGGCAAATGTCTCTCCCATTTTCTGTGTTGTCTTTTCCCTTCTTTTTTTTATTTTTATTGTGCTTTAGATGAAGGTTTACAGAGCAAATTAGTTTCTCATTAAACAATTAATGCACATATTGTTTTGTGACATTCGTTAACAACCCCGTGACGTGTCAACACTCTCCCTTTCTCAGCCTTGGGTTCCCCATTTCCATTTGTCCAGGTTTCTTGTCCTCTCCTGCCTTCTCATCCTTGCCTTTGGGCTGATGTGCCCATTTAGTTTCGTATATGTGGTTGAGCTAAATACATGTCTTATTGTTTGTTTTATGGGCCTTTCTAATCTTTGGCTTGAGGGTGAACCTCGGGAGTGACATCAGTATTGAGTTAAAAGGGTGTTCAGGGGTCATACTCTCGGGGCTTTCTCCAGTCTCTGTCCAACCAGTAAGTCTGTTCTTTTTTTTGTAAGTTAAATTTTGTCCTACATTTTTCTCCAGCTCTGTCCAGGACCCTCTGTTGTGATCCCTGTCAGAGCAGTCAGTGGTGGTAGCCGGGCACTATCTAGTTGTGCTGGACTCAGTCTGGCAGAGGCTGTGGTCGTTGTGGTCCATTAGTCCTTTGGACGAATCTTTCCCTTGTGTCTTTGGTTTTCTTCATTCTGCCTTGCTCCAGATGGGGTGGGACCAGTGGAGTATCTTAGAAGGCCACTCACAGGCTTTAAGACCCCAGACACTACTCACCAAAGTAGGATGTAGAAAATATTCTTTATGTTTTCAGCCTCTTTCTGTTAAGAATGATGTGGCTGTTGGTTTTGTATAGATGCTCTTTATTATGTTGAGGAATTTCCCTTCTATTCCTATTTTATTAAGAGTTTTTATCAGGATTGTGTATTGGACTTTATCGAATGCCTTTTCTGCATCGATTGAGATGATCATGTGATTCTTTTCTGTTGTTTTATTCATGTGGTGTATTATGTTGATTGATTTTCTAATGTTGAACTATCCTTGCATACCTGTTATGAATCCCACTTGGTTGGGGTGTATTATTCTTTTTGATATGATGCAGAATTCTATTGGCTGGAATTTTGTTGAGAATTTTTGCATATATGTTCATGAGAGATATAGGTCTGTAATTTTCTTTTTTAGTGGTGTCTTTGTCTGGTTTTGGTATCAGGGTTATGCTGGCTTCATAGAATGAATTTGGAATTATCGCTTCCTTTTCTATGTTCTGAAATAGTTTCAGTAGTACTGGAGTGAGCTCTTCTCTGAATGTTTGGTAGAATTCTCCAGTGAAGCCATCTGGGCCAGGGCTTTTTTTTGTTGGGAGTCTTTTTTATTACCTTTTCAATCTCTTCTTTTGTTATGGGTCTGTTCAGATTTTCAGCCTCAGTCTGTGTTAGTTTAGGTAGGTAGTGAGTTTCTAGAAATTTGTCCATTTCCTCTAGGTTTTCAAATTTGTTGGAGTATTATAGTTTTTCATAGTACTCTGTTATGATCCTTTTTATTTCAGTTAGGTCTTTTGTAATGTCCCCCGTTGCATTTCTTATTTGGGTTATTTGCCTACTCTTCTATTTTTCTTTCGTCAATTTGTCCAGTGGTTTGTCAATTTTGCGGATCCTTTCAAAGAACCAACTTTTGGTTTTGTTGATTCTTTCTACTGTTTTTCTATTCTCTATTTCTTTTATTTCTTCTCTGAGCTTTATTATTTCATTTCTTCTGGTGGCTATGGGCTTCTTTTGATGTTCTCTTTCTATCTGTTCGAGTTGTATAGCTAATGTTTTGATTTTGTCTCTTCTTTTTTGATGTGTGCATCTATTGCTATAAATTGACCTCTGAACACGGCCTTTACTATGCCCCAAAGGTTTTGGTATGATGTGTTTTCATTCTTGTTTGATTCTAGGAAATTTTTGATTCTGTCTTTGATTTCTTCTCTTACCCAGTGGTTTCTAAGCAAGGTGTTATTCGGTTTCCATGTATTTGATCTTTTTTGGGTGTGCAGCACTTGGTTCTTGGTGTAGATAAGCAGGAGGGAAGGGAGAGGATGTGATGTACAGAGCTAAGTGGGTGAGAGAAAGAAGAGACAGAAACAGAAGCAAAAAAACAGCACAAAAAAAGAAAAATGAAGAGAAAAAAATGAGTAAAATGGTGGCATGGTGAGATTCAGTGTGTGGGGGCAGGGCAGACCCTGGAGGCTGTGTGCCAGTGGCTTTCTAGCTGAGTGGTCTGTCGAGAAGAGGCATTGGTGGAATAATATAGTGCTGAAGGAGCCAGCCGGTGGGGGTGGCACGGACCCAGGGAGCCATGTGCCGGTGGCTGTCTATCCAAGTGATGTAGCGTGGCCCATTGAGAAGTGTCAGGGACAGCACACAGGGCTAGGTTGGTGGGAGAAAGGAAAGGAAGGAAGGGATAGAGAGAGAAGAAACAGAAAACAAAACAATAATATGGCGCTGAAAGAGCTGGCTGCTGGGGACGGCACAAACCTGGGAAGGCCATGTGCCAGTGGCTCTCTGACTGAGTGGTGCAACATAGCCTGTCAAGAAGGTGCAGGGGCAGCACATGGGGGTAGATGGGTAAGAGAAAGGAAAGGAAGGAAGGAAGGAAAGAGAAGAAACAACAACAAAAACAAATAACAAAATAAAATTATATGGCACTGAGTGAGCCAGCAGGTGGGGGTGGCATGGACCTAGGGAAGCCATATGCTGGTGGCTGTCTAGCCAAGTAGTGTGGCACAGTCCATCAAGAAGGGGAGAGGGCGTCGCACAGGCCCAGGTGGGTGGGAGAAAGGAAAATAAGGAAGGGAGAAAGAGAGAAGAAACAAAACAAAAAAAATATGGTGCTGAAGGAGCTGGCCGGTGTGGGTGGCAAGGACCCGGGGAGGCCATGTGCCAGTGGCTTTCTAGCCAAGCAGTGCGACACAGCTTGTCGAAAACGGGTGGGGATGGCACATGGGGCTAGGTGGGCAGAAGAAAGGAAAGGGGAGAAAGGAAAGGAGAGAGAGAGAAGAAACAAAGAAAAAATTAAAAAATGGTGCTGAGGGAGCCTGCCGGTGGGGGCAGCATGGAACTGGGGAGGCCGTGTGCTGGTGGCTCTCTAGCCAAGCAGTGTAGCACAGTCCATCAAGAAGGGGCGGGGATGGCACACAGGGCTAGCTGGGCAGGAGAAAAGAAAGGAAGGAAGGGGGAGAGAGAGAAGAAACAAAAAAAAACAAAAAGAAAAAAAGTTTTTGTTAGGTACCATTGAGTTGCTTCTGATTCATAGCAACCCTATGTACAACAGAATGAAACACTGCCAGATCCTGCGCCAACCTCATGATGGTTGTTATGCTTGAGCTCACTGTTGCAGCCACTGTGGCATTGGGGGAACTAGCCATTGGGGGTGGGGCAGACCCAGGCGGCAGTGAGCTTGTGTCTCTCTGGTGGAGCGACCGTAGCCTGCTGAAAAGTGGCAGAGAGGCTTTATAGAGGAAAGAAGGGTGGGGGGTGGGAGAGTGTGCCTCTCTGGTTACCAGGTGCTCTGTCTCCTGTTGGGAGCTCTGTGAAGTTGCCTTCCTGTATTTCCTGTCCATGGTCCTTGGTGGCTGAGGTCCAAGATGGCGAATCTGTGCCGCGTTAGCTGGTAGGGGGCCTCCACTCTGTAGCTCTCTTCGTTCTCTGTTCTCTGTCAGTATCTTACTCCACTCGGTGCTTCATCGAGTTCTTTATCCCTTCATTTGATGCTTAGGGTTCCAAGATTGAATTTTGTGTCTGTTTTACTTAGTTTTTCGTGTCTTTGCTGCATAGGGACGGCATGATCCTTCTGTCTATACTGCCATGTTGGCTCCGATTCTTGTCACTTTCTTGATGGTGTCCTCTGAAGCACAAAAGTTTTTAATCTGAAGTTCATATTATCTATTTTTTGTTATCTTGCTTGTGCTTTTAGTGTTGTAACTAAAAATCCTTTGTTAAATCTGAGGAAGAACATGACATCAGGATTGGAGGATTGGAACAACCTTCGATATGCAGATGACACAACCTTGCTTGCTGAAAGTGAAGAGGACTTGAAGCACTTACTGATGAAGATCAAAGACTACAGCCTTCAGTATGGATTGCACATCAACATAAAGAAAACAAAAATCCTCACAAATGGACCAATAAGCAACATTATGATAAATGGAGAAAATATTGAAGTTGTCAATGATTTCGTTTTACTTGGATCCACAGTCAATGCCCATGGGAGCAGTGGTCAGGAAATCAAATGATCCATTGCATTTGGGCAAATCTGCTGCAAAAGACCCCTTTAAAGTGTTAAAAAGCAAAGATGTGACTTTGAGGACTAAGGGGCACCTGACCCAAGCCATGATGTTTTCAACTTCCTGATATGCATGTAAAAACTGGACAATGAACAAAGAAGACCAAAGAAGAATTGATGCCTTTGAATTATGGTGTTGGTGAAGAAAACTGAATATACCATGGACTGCCAGGAGAATGAACAAATCTGTCTTGGGAGAAGTACAGCCAGAATGCTCCTTAGAAGCAAGGATGGCAAAGCTTCATCTTACATATTTTGGATATGTTATCAGGAGGGAGGGACTAGTCCATGTAGAAGGTCATCATACTTGGTAAAGGGTCATTGAAAAAGAGAAGGACCCTCGATAAGACGGATTGACACAGTGGCTACAGCAATGGGCTCAAGCATAACAACGATTGTGAGGATGCTGCAGGACCGGGCAGTGTTTCATTCTGTTGTACATAGGGTTACTATGAGTCAACTGACTCAACGGCACCTCGTAACAGCAACATTATTGGTATGTTTATATATCCAACCTTTCTTCGTCTTTGGGGGTTGGAAACATTACATATAAACTTACAGATATATTTTAATACATACATACCTAAAAAAGTACACAAGTCATAAAAATTACTCTGACAATGAAGTTGGACAGTGTTGTCATTTGTCAGTTGCAGTAATAACTCCACTTGCAGAAGGTTTTGGATGATCTGGATTATTCCTGGGAATGGGGATGGTTTTTCTAGCCAGAAAATTAGAGTTGTCTGTGTGGTCCTTTTCTTTTTTTTCTTCATATATTTCATGGTAACATCTCATTGCTTCCCGAATCTGTCTATCGATTTTAGCAAAGCGATCAGTGTTTGGGTCCATGTTTTCAAGCAACTGAAGCCCCTGATTTAGTTTAGAAAAACCTTCTGGTAATCCTTTCACTGTAAAATTTTTTTTACAATCTCTCTCCTTCCTCTTCCTCATTCTTCTTTTCTTTAGCATTTCTTTCCCTTCAAAATCCATTAAGTCCTGATCTGTCAATTCCCCTTCTTCATGATGTATGAGTTACTCCACATTGGCAATATCAAGTTCTAAATTTAGTGTTCTTGCCATATGGATGATTTTTCCACCGATCACTTCCATCATATTATCCTGATCAAATGCTTGGAGTGTGTTCACATAACTCAGCACTTTTTTTTCCCATATCCCCTGCATGCAGTTTCCTGTAACTTCCTACCAGGAAGATGCAATGTTCCAGATACACTGAAGAATATTATAATTCTTCCAGAAATCTCGTAATGCTACCATACCTCCATCTGTTGCAGCTATTGCCTGAGGAAACACAGTCCATAGGTAGTATGCCTTAAAGGTGACAACTGCACCTTGATCCACAGGCTGAATCACAGCTGTCATGTTGGGAGGTAGGTATACAATTTTCACATCTTGGTTTAGATCATCTGAGGAGGAGGAGCCCTGGTGGCCCAGTGGTTAAGAGTTTGAGTGCTAACCAAAAGGTTGGCATTCGAATCCACCAGCTGCTCCTATGAGGCAGTTCTACTCAGTCCTACAGGGTTGCTAAGAGTTGGAATCAACTCGATGGCACAGATTTGGTTTGGTTTTGGTTATGTGAGGAAGATGTTCTAGGGCATTATCAAGTAATAGCTGTTGGGCGTGTGCACAGTACAGTTGTCATATATCATTAGAGCTGAACACTGCCCAACTTTCTATCCATTAGAACTCCTGACACCAACACTGACTTCATCGTAGACGAGGCCGTAGCCTGCGATTAGGTAGTATTTTGAAAAGTAAATCATAATATTGAACATCTGCGAGTAAACATCTGAGAATGATACCATCAGCAAATTATGCACTGCAATACTGTATGTGGTACATATTACTAACAATAAGATGTACAAAAAAACCTCCAGTCAGAAGTGCGATTCATCGTAAGTCAAGTAAGTTGTAAGTCGGGGACTACCTTTACTTATTTTTCGTGCCTAACTACCCTAGTTAGATCCTCTAGTACAATGTTGAGTAGAACTGATAATAGCAGACATGCTTGTCTTGTTCCTGATCCTAGGGGAAAAGCATCTCATCTTTCATCATCAAATATGATCTAATGACATAGCTGTGAGTTTTCCAGAAATACTTTTTTTCAGGCTAAGGAAGTTCTCATGTATTCTAAGTTTGTTGAGTGTTTTTATCATCAAAGAGTGTTGGATTTTGTCAAATGCTTTTTCTGCATCTATTGAGATGACATAATTTTTGTTTATTATTCTATTGATACAATATATTACATAACTGATTTTCAGATGTTAAGCCAACCTTGCATTGTGGGATAAATCCCATTTGGTCACCATATATAATTGTTTTTATATGTTGCTGGATTTATTTTACTAGTATTTTGTGGAGGATTTTTGCATCTGTTTTCATAAAAGGTATCAATCTGTAGTTTTCATTACTTGTGATGCCATTGTCTGGTTTTGGCATCAAGTTAATACTAGCCTCATAAAATGAGTTGGTAATTATCTGCTCCTCTTCAGTTTTTTAAAGAATTTGTGAATAACTGGTATTAATTCTTCTTAAAATATTTCATAAATTCACTAGTGAAGCCATCTAAGCCTTGGCTTTTTTTGTGGGTAGTTTTTTAAAATTATTAGTTCATTCTCTTCTCTTGTTATAGGTCTATTCGGATAGTATCTTTCTACTTGAGTTAGTTATGGTGGTTTGTGTCTGTCTAGGAATTTGTCCATTTCATCTAAGCTAATATTTAATTTATTAGCATGCAATTGTTCATAGTATTTATAATCCAATCGACTCAACAGCAATGGTTTTTTTTTTAATAATTTTTGTAAGGTCAGTTATAATATCCCCGTATTATTTCTGATTCTAATAATTTGAGTTTTCTCACTTTTTTCTTGGTCAATCTAGTTAAAGATTTGTCAGTTTCGTTGATCACTTTACAGAACCAGATTTTGGTATCAGTGATTTCTCTCTACTGTTTTTTTCTATTCTTTTTCCCTCTCATCTTTATTATTTTCCTCCCTCTGCTTGCTCTAGGTTTACTTCTCTCTCTCTCTCTTTTTTTTCTGTGTCTTGAAGGTGGAAGGTTAGTTTACTGATTTGATAGCTTGCTTCTTTCTTAGTATAGGCATTTACAGCTATAAATTTCTTTCTAGGCACTGCTTTAGCAGCATCCCATAAATTTTAGTATGTTGTCTTCATTTCGTTTCAGATTATTTGTTGATTTCTTCTCTGATTTGTTCCTTGACCCATTGGCTATTTAGGATTGTGTTTGTAATGTCTACATATTTGTGAATTTCTCAATTTTTTGTTATTAATTTCTAATTTCATTCCATTGTAGTCAGAGAACATTATATTATTTCTATTCTTTTACATTTACTGAGGTTTGTTTTATGGCACAGCATATGGTCAATCCTGGAGAATGTTTCATGTGTACTTGAGGAGAATGTATATTTTGTTGTTGATGAGTAGAGTGTTCTATAGATGTGTTAGGTCTAGTTGGTTTACAATGTTGTTCAGTTCTTCTATTTCCTTGTTGACCTTCTGCTTAGTTATTCTATCCATCATTGAAAGTGGGGTATAGAAATCTCTATTATGGTTAAATTGTCTATTTATGTCTGTTTTGAAGAGCTACATTGATGAAATACATAATTATGTCCAGTTGTTGAATTGACCAGGTTATTGTTTTGAAATATCTTTTCAAAAAAATTTATTTTGTTGTTATTGAGAATATACATAGCAAAACGTACAATTCAACAGTTTCTGCTTGTACCAGAGTTAGTGACATTGATTACATTCTTCTAGTTGTGAAACCATTTTCACCCTCCTTTTCTAAGTTGTTCCTCCCCCATTAACATACATCTACTGCCCCCTAAGTTTTCTATCTAATCTTTCGAGTTGCTGTTGTCAGTTTGATCCCATGTAGATAGTTCTTAAAAGAGCATAATGCTCAAATCATTTTTTTACTACTTAAGCTAAACTATTGTTTGGTGAAATAACTTTCTTTATTCCTGGTTATATTCCTTGTTTGAAGTCCCCTTCATTTGATATTACTATAGCCATTCCAGCTCGTGTTCATTGTTTTCATGGTACAGGTAGTCCCCGACTTACAATGTATTCAAATTACGGTGAATTGCACCTAAGACCTTCTGTTTTTGTTTTTTTTCTTTACATTTTATTGTAATAGGTACTACATACAATGTTTCAACATGTAATTTACTGATTTTATCATTCTCAGATGTTCATTTGCAGATGTTCAATGTTATGATTTACTGTTCAAAATACTGCCATATAGCAGGCTATATAAACTTAAAAAAAAAAAAAAGATATTCAACTTACATCAGAATCAACTTACGACGGGGTCCTCAGAATGAAACCCCATCATGAGTCAGGGAGAACCCGTACATTTTTTTCCATTCCTTTACTTTTAACCTAGTTGTCTTTGTTTAAAATACACTCATTGTAGGCAGCATACTTTTGGATCTTGCTTTTTTATTCAGCCTAACAGGCTTTGCCTTTAATTGGGGGTGTTTATCCCACTTATATTTAATGTAATCATTGGTATGGATATTGGACGTCAATTATCTTGCTATTTGTTTTCTATTTGTTCCATCTGTTCTTTGTTTCCCCCTTTTTTCTTTTACTGCCTTCCTTTGAATTTATTACTTTTTTATGATTCAGTTTTATCTCTTTTGTTGACTTATTAACTATAATTCTTTGTGGTGTTAGTGGTTGCTTTGGGGCTTATAGTATACATCTTTAACTTATCATAGTCTACCTTTAAGCCGTATTATACCATTTCACATATAGAATAAAAACCTTACAACACTATGCTTCCATTTCTCCCTTCCAGACTTTGTTATTTTGATCACACATTTTCTTAATACATATAAACGAGAAAAAACCAAACCTGTTGCCGTTGAGTCGATTCTGATTCATAGCGACCCTTCAGGACAGAGTAGAACTGCCCCATAGAGTTTCCAAGGAGCGCCTGGTGGATTCAAACTACTGACTTTTTGATTAGCAGCCGTAGCACTAATACATATACATGTTATAAAACCCACAATACATTGTTATTATTTTCTGTTTAAGCGTTCAATTATCTGTTAAAGAGACTTTAATAAGAAAAAATGATATATTTACCCATGTAGTTACCATTCGTGGTGCTCTTTATTCCTTTGTGTAGATCTATATTTGTCTGTTATCATTTTCCTTCTGCCTGATAAACGTAAGCAACTGTTCTTGCAGTGTGCATCTGTTGTTGATAGATTCATAAGACTTTATTTACACCTTTGTTTTTGAAATATAGTTTCATTTGACACAGAATTCTAGGTTGACAGAATTTTTTTTTTCCTTTCAGTGCATTAAAAATGTTGCTCCACTGTCTTCTTACTTGAGTGGTTTATAATGAGAAATCCTCTGTCACCCTTATCTTTGTTCCTGTGTACATAGTACACCCCTTCCTGCTTTAAAGCTTTTTCTCTTTATCATTGGTTTTCAGCAATTTGATTATGATTTGCCTCAATTTTTTCCCATCTCTCTACTCCCCTTAAAAAAAAAAAAATAACAAACCAAACCCACTGCTGTCGAGTCAATTCTGACTCATAGCGACCCTACAGGACAGAGTGGAACTGCCCCACAGGGTTTCCAAAGAGCACCTCGTGGATTCGAGCTGCCAACCTTTTGGTTAGCAGCTGAACTCTTAACCACTGCACCACCAGGGTTTCCTCCTCTTAAGGCACTCCAATTTTAGGCCACTTGAAATTGTCCCATAACTCCCTAGTGCTCTTTTCGTTCTTTTTTCTCTCTATGCTTCATTTTAGTTTTTATTTCTTGTCCACAATGTCTAATATGCTATTAGTCACATCCACTGTATTTTTAATTCCAGACATTATAGTTTTTGTCTCTGGAAGTTTGATATTTGGGACTTTTTTTTTCCATCTTCTAACATTTTGAACAAATGGAATGCAGTTATAACAGCTTTCCACGTTCTTGTCTGCTAATGCCAACATTGTATCAGTTCTCGGTTGGTTTAAATAGATTGACTTTTTTTTTTTTCTTTTACTTTATCATGGCATGTATTTTCCTCCTTATTTGCATGCCTAGTTTTCCTCCTTATATACTAGTTTTCTAGCACTGCCATAACAAATTACCAAAAACCTGGTGGCTTAAAACAACAGGAATTTATTCTCTTAGTTCTGTTATCCAGTCTCTCTTCTGGTGCTTGTCATTGTTACTTATGGTTCATATTGTGCTTATGCCATGTATTAGGGCTTCTAGCATTGCCCCTATTTTTTCTTCCATGACTTTCGTCATTTTCGATTTTATGTTTAAGTCTTTGATCCATTGTGAGTTAATTTTTGTGCATAGTGTGAAGTATGGGTCTTGTTTCAGTTTTTTGCAGATGGATATTCAGTTATGCCAGCACCATTTGTTAAAGAGACTGTCTTTTCTCCAATTAACAGACTTTGAGCCTTTCTCAAGTATCAGCTACTCATAGGTGGATGAATTTATGTCTGGATTCTCAATTCTGTTCCATTGGTCTATGTATCTGTTGTTGTACCAGTACCAGGCTGTTTTGACTACTGTGGT
>NW_004444072.1:5728026-5730091 GCF_000243295.1 Trichechus manatus latirostris | reverse complement strand
CCATATGCGTTGGAAAAGAAAGTATACTTGGCTCCTGTTGGGTGGAGTGTTCGGTATATGTCTATGAGATCAAGTTGGTTGATTGTAGCATTTAGCTTTTCCGTGTCTTTGTTGAGCTTCTTTCTGGATGTTCCGTCCTTCACCGAAAGCGGTGTGTTGAAGTCTCCTACTACTATTGTGGAGCTGTCTGTCTTTTCAGTGCTGTTAGAGTTTGTTTTATGTATATTGGAGCCCTGTCATTGGGTGCGTAAATATTTACTATAGTTATGTCCTCCTGGTGTATTGACCCTTTAATCATTATACAGTGTCTCCATATCCTTTGTGGTGGATTTTACTTTAAAGTCTATTTTATAAGAGATTAATATTGCCACTCCTGCTCTTTTTTGAGTGTTGTTTGCTTGATGTATTTTTTTCCCATCATTTGAGTTTTAGTTTGTTTGCGTCTTTAAGTCTAAGGTGTGTCTCTTGTAGGCAGCATATCGACAGACCATGTTTTTTTATACAATCCACCACTCTCTGTCTCCTTATTAGTGCATTTAGTCCATTTACATTCAGTGTAATTATTGATAGGTATGAGTTTAGTGCTGTCATTTTGGTGTCCTTTTTTGTGTGTTGTTCACAGTTTCTTTGTTCCACTTACTTTTCTGTGCTGAGTCATTTTTCTTTCTGTATTTTCTTTTCATCTCTTTCATTGTTGTTGATTTTGTGTTTGCTGAGTCTTTATATTTTTCCAGTTCTTTATTTTGACTTGTAGGATTGTTAGTTTCCTTTGTGGTTATCTTAATATCTATCCCTATTTTTCTAAGTTTATACCAGTCTTTTATTTCTTTATATTGCCTTGACTTCCTCTCCATATGAAAAATCTGTGTCTACCTTTTTTAAGTCCTTCTTTTTGTTTTAGTGTTGTCATCTTTTACATACTGACATCTGTTTCCCTATTTTCAGTGTTTTAGCTCTGATTTACTTTTGTGATTTCCCTATCTGGGTTGATATCTGGTTGCTCTGTCCTGTGTTCTAGTCTGTATTGTTATCTGATATTACTGATTTTCTAACTGGAGGACTCCCTTTAGTATTTCTTGTAATTTTAGTTTGGTTTTTGCAAATTCCCTAAACTTATGCTCATCTGGAAATGCCCTAGTTTTGCCATATATTTGAGAGACAGTTTTGCTGGATACATAATTCTTGGCTGGCAGATTTTTTCCTTCAGGGCTTTATATATGTCATCCCATTGCCTTCTTGCCTGCATGGTTTCTGCTGAGTAGTCCAAGCTTATTCTTATTGACTCTCCTTCGTAGATGACTTTTTGTTTATCCCTAGCCACTCTTAAAAGTCTCTCTTTATCTTTGGTTTTGGCAAGTTTGATTATGTTTTGGTGACCTTCTTTTGGGATCTACCTTATGTGGGGTTCAATGAGCATCTTGGATAGATATCTTGTCATCTTTCACGATACCAGGCAAGTTTTCTGCCAACAAATCTTCAAGAATTCTCTCTGTATTTTCTGTTATACCCCCATCTTCTGGTACTCCAATCACTTGTAGGTTATTCCTCTTGATAGAGTCCCACATAATTCTTAGGGTTTCATTTTAATCCTTTTATCTGATTTCTCCTCAAATAAGTTGGTGTCAAGTGCTTTATCTTCAGTCTCACTAATTCTGACTTCCATTGCCTAAATTCTGCTCATATGAGTTTCTATTGAGTTGTCTAATTCTAAAATTTTATTTTTAATCCTCTGGATTTCTGATTGCTCTCTATGGATTCTTGCAGCCTTTTCAATTTGTCATTATGCTCTTATCTTTTTAATTTCCTCTATCGTGTGCTCTGCATTTTGCTTAATTTCCTTCCAAATTTCTTGAAGAGTTCTGTATATTAATCTTTTGTATTCTGTCTCTGGTAATTCCAAGAAATTCTCCTCCTTTGGAAAATTTCTAGATTCTTTATTTTGGGAGCTTGCTGAAGCCATCATGGATTGCCTCTTTATGTGATTTGATATTGACTGTTGTCTCCAAGCCATCAGTAAGTTATTATATTTTTTATGTTTGCTTACTGTGTCCTAGCTTCTTGTTTT
>NW_004444072.1:5725016-5727926 GCF_000243295.1 Trichechus manatus latirostris | reverse complement strand
CCACTCCTCCTGTATGGATTCAGCTCAGGTGCCCAGGTAGATAGCCAGCAAGTGTGTGGTGTAGCCTCTCACAGTCCTTGACAGGCATCGGTGATTGGTGTAGGCACAGGCTTCTGGCTGCAGCAGGGGGACACACTCTGAGCAAGGCAGGGGGCTGATGGCCACCCCGAGTGTCCAGGAGGAAGGTGTGTCCCTGTTCCCTAGAGTGCATAGATGGGTGGGTTTTGCAGCCAGACTATGAGCACCTAATGCTGTTGGCAGTAAGGACTGGGGCGGGCACCTCATATTCATGGGCCCCTATTGCAGGTGGCTAGGTGGCCTGAGTGGAGCCACCAGTCCTCAGGCCCCTGATGTGGGTAGATGAAGACCCTGCTTTATGGGTAGAGCATTGTCAAATGACAAGAACCTGCCACTTCACACCTGAAACAGTTGAAGTTAGACTTCCGGTATATACCCTGTTATACTGCAGTAATGAGGGCCTATGCTGTTGAAATGGACCCACACAAGTCTCTGCAGGGGGAAAGGCACTCAAAGTTTGTGGATCCCTTATGCCTGTGCCTAGGCAAAGGAGCTGTGCCTACTCTGGGTTCCTGGCTTAGGGGAGCCAGCAGTTTATTTTTTCCTCTGATTGTTAATTTGTTCACTCTCCAAGGCAGGGAGAATGTCTCTGGGTGTGTGATGGATCCTACTTCCAGCCCAGGGAACTTGGCAATTGCTGAAGCCGGTCTGGGACACAGTGCAGAGCAGGGAGCAGGCAGGTAAATGGGAGAGAGGCTTTTCCCTAAGGGGGGTGTTTGAGATCCACGCAGTAGGCCGTACGTAAGTACTTATCTTTCACTGATGAGGGCTGCTTCTCACTGGTTCTGGGTGGCCGTGTAGACTCTCTGGCCCTGGGTCTCTCCCAGTGTGGAAAACGCTCTTCCCAAGCACGGTTGCTTGCCTGCCTTAATGCTCACCCCCGAGCTCATCAGGTCTGAAGGGCTCAGGCTCTTGCCAGGTCAGTTCTGGCAACTCCTATGCTGCTTCTGAACCGTCTTTCCCTCCCCCTGCCACTCAGTCCAGTTCCTCAACTCTGCCTTTGATGTTGAGGGCTCCCAGATTGCCATATATAATCGATTCACTTGTTTTTTAGGGTCTGTTGTAAGAGGGTCCACCGGAAGCATCTGATTACTCTGCCATCTTAGCCCCGCCCCCATTCTCTTAGTTCCGGAGGCCAGAAGTCTGAAATAAAAGTGTTGGCAGGGTCTTGCTCCCTCCAGAGACTCTAGGGGATAATCATTCCTTGCCTCGTCCAGTTTTTGTGACTCCAGATATTTCTTGACTCATGGCTGCATGACTCCAATCTCTGCCTCCATCTTCACATAGCCTTCTACTCTTCTCACTGTGTGTCTCTCTTCCATCTCCTATGAGGACACTTCTCATTGGATTTAGGGTCCACCTGGCTAAATCAGGAAGATCTCATCTTTATATCCTTAATTATATCTGCAGGAATCTTTTTTCCAAATAAGGTCACATTCATAGGCTGCAGGGGTTAGGACATGGACATATCTTTTCGGAGGCCATCCAACTCACTACACCTGATGATATAAGATTGGGTATCAGACATTATGGATTTCACCTTGTTGGGTGCTGGATATTTTTGTATTCCTGTAAATCTTGAGCTTTGTTCTGGGATGAAGTTACTTGGAAACAGTTTGAACCTTTCAGATCCTTTTATGATTTGTCAGTTAAGTCTGGAGTAGTGCTCAATTTGGGCTAATTTTTCCTCACTATTGAGGCAAGACCTTCTTGAGTATGCTACCCAATGACCCATGAATTACGTTTTTTCAGTCTGGCTGGTGGGAACAGGCACTGTTTCTGGTCCTGTCTGAGCACTGGGCAAGGTGTCCTCTAATCTTTTCTTTCCCCAGTGTTGGGGGGTTTCCTCACACACACATGAACTGATACTACTCAGCTGAATACTTGAGAAGGATCTTCTGCAGATCTCTGGGATTCTCTGTAGAGTTCTCGTCTCTGGTACTCTGTCCTAGAGTGAATGCTAGATGTCTTGCTCTCTCCAGACTCAGCTCTATCTCCTCAATACATGTGGAAATGTAAATCCAGCCAGAAGCAGAAATTCCTTAGAATATATATTTTTGAGAATATCTGTGTCACCCAGAGTACTGAATTTGCTACTGCTAGATGCCTAACTATTGACACTATCAGTATGAATTAAATTTTTAACGAGGTTTTTCAGACTACAAATAAAGGCTAGTGGTTCCAAGTTCTTTGTGGTCCCCTTTCTTTCCCCCTCGTCTGTTCAGCACCAAGGCTTGAAATAGTCAATCTTTCCTGGGGTCTGGGTGGTGGTGAGGGGCATAGGTTTATTTTTGGTTCACTGTTTCAGTAAGGGCATGGTCCTTTGGGGCCCTAGTTTTGTTGGAAACAGCCATTCGTCTTCTCCACCTTGGATAGGCCCTAGGTTTTGTCTTTTTCACAACCATGTGAAAATTCAAAGCTCATTTGTTCAGCTCAATAAATGCTCCTAGGCAAAGGCTGACTTTCATGCTTGGCATACTCTGGGATTCAGCCATTAATTTTTTGACCTAAAAATTGTTTTCTTGCTAGCTCATCAATGCACATGACTTAAAAATATATCTATTATCCAAGATATTTGCTTATTCTCAGTGGGAGTGTCAATCCAGGACCTAGACGGCCCCATTAGTGATCTTGACCTTTTAATATTTAAGTGTTTTAGGGTACAGTGCTCATTATTTGTGGATTCCTTATTTGCGAATTTGCTTACTTGCTAAAATTTTTTTTGCTTTTTTTAATATTTTATTGTACTTCAGGTGAAGGCTTACAGAACAGATAGTTTCTCATGTAACAGTAACACACATGCTGTTTTATGACATTGGTTAACAACCCCAC